>NW_026901929.1:0-697 GCF_033783945.1 Neopsephotus bourkii
GTTCCAATTTGTACCCATTTCCCCTTGTCCTTTCATTGTTTGCCACTGAGAAGAGCCTGGCTCCATCCTCGTGACACTCCCCCTTTATATATTTATATACACTAATAAGGTCACCCCTCAATCTCCTCTTCTCCAAACTATAGAGACCCAGCTCCCTCAGTCTTTCCTCATAAGGGAGATGCTCCACTCCCTTAATCATCTTAGTTGCCCTGCGCTGGACTCTCTCCAGCAGGTCCCTGTCCTTCTTAAACTGAGGGGCCCAGAACTGGACACAATATTCCAGATGAGGTCTCACCAGGGCAGAGTAGGAGGACCTCTCTCGACCTACTAACCACCCCCCTTCTAATACACCCCAGGATGCCATTGGCCTTCTTGGCCACAAGGGCACAGTGTCGGCTCATGGTCACCCTGTCGTCCACCAGGACCCCCAGGTCCCTCTCCCCTACACTGCTCTCTAACAGGTCGTTCCCCAACCTATACTGGAACCTGGGGTTGTTCCTGCCCAGATGCAGGACTCTACACTTTCCCTTGTTATATTTCATCAAGTTATTCCCCGCCCAACTCTCCAGCCTGTCCAGGTCTCTCTGGATGGCAGCACAGCCTTCTGGCGTGTCGGCCACTCCTCCCAGCTTAGTGTCATCAGCAAACTTGCTGATAGTACACTCAATTCCCTCATCTAAATCATTGATGAATATAT
>NW_026901930.1:0-68145 GCF_033783945.1 Neopsephotus bourkii
GTCCCGCCCCTCCGTGCGCCTTCCTGCCAATCGCGTCGCGACGAGTGCGGGCGCTGGCCAATGAGCGGCGACACCGCCCGCTCTGCCGGGTGAGTCGCCGGGCGGAAGGGTGAGGAGGGAGCGGGAGGGAGGGGGGGAAGCCGCGGCGGCGTTGACAGACGCACCGCTCGGCCAATGGCGGCGAGGCGCGGGGCGCGCGTCCGCCCAATGAGGCGGCGGTGGGGCGGGGAGGGGCGGGGGCGGTGACGTCAGCGGCGCCGCCGCCCAATGAGGGGCCGGCTCGTGTCTATATAAGGGCGGCCGGGGGCCGGCCGAGAGGCGCCATTTCGCTGGGACGGCAGCAGCGAGCGGGTCGAGGCCCCCGGTGCCCGCGCGCGCGCGCGCGCCCGCTCGTGGGGAGGGGTTGGGGGGGGCGCGGCCCCGAGCCCGGATCCATTCCCCCGCCTCCGCCGCTCCCGGACGGCGCCGCCGGACCCTCCCCGGCCTCCGTAGCGACCCCTGCCTGCGGCCAGCGGTGAGGGGCCCTCCCCTTCAACCCGGCCCCTTTCCCTTCCCCTGCCTTCATCCGGGAGCCAAGATGGAGCCCGGCCGCTGACTCGGCCCCGTCGCCATCCGCCTCCATCCGCCGCCTCCACCGCCGCCGCCGTCTTCATCCGCGCTCCCCGCGGGCGCTGCCGGCTCTTAGCGACCAACCGAGGCCGATATTGACCGGATTCGGGGCTCCGAAGAAGGGGGACACCCTCCCCCCCCCCCCGCTCTTCCCCGTTCGTTCCCTCACCGGTGTCCCCGCCGCCATCTTCTCGCCCGTTCATGTGAAGGCCGCTGGATGCGCCCCACCGGAGCAGCCGCCGCTTGACGCCCGTCGCGCCCCGGGGGGAGCGGGGAGACGGCGCCCGCTTCGTCCCCGTGTCCCCCCCTCCCTTCCCCGCTCCGTTCCCCGTTGAGCCGGTGATGCGGTTGAACCCACCGGGCCGGTACCGGTTGAACGAGCTCCCCCCCCCCCGCTAACCCCCGTTAATCCGGGCAAAGTGGGGGGGGCGTCGGAAGAGACGGCGGCGGCGGGAGGAGAAGAAGGAGAAGGGCCGGGCCCCAGGGCCTCGCACGCAGCCGCCGCGATGCTGCAGAACGTGAACCCCCAGAGCAAGTAAGGACCGGGACCGGGGGTATAACGGGGGGGGAATGGGGTCGTTGTCACTCGGTGTTGGTGCTGTCCCATTGGTTTGAATGGGGTCGTTGGCATCGCGCTTTTCCCCATGGGTTTTGTGGTTCTCTCATCCCGTTTTGCCGCTGATGTTGTCCGAAATCAGTGGGTTTTCACCCATAAATGAGGACTGGGGTACGGATACAGACCCGTTATGTTGGGGTCTATTCCCTTATGGATGGGTTGGGGGCTTGGTGATCACCACAGCACCAAACCCATGCCGTGATCCCGCTTCTTGGCATTGCCACTCTGTGTGAACCCCAGTGGCACAAGCGCGGGTGCCCATGGCACCGATGCCCTTTGTCTCGGAGGCCGAGCTTGGCTCCAGTTGCCCCATTCCTTGGGAAGCTGATCCCTGAATCCCACCCTGGCACCTGGGTTAGCGTCCGGGGCCGGGAAACCCACGACCCAACCGCTTGGTGATGGTTTTGGGGCTGGTTTCTTGTGTTTTGGTTAAACCGTAACAGAGCCCTTTGGTTTAACGCTGTTTCTGCTCCCCTTTCCCAGGCTCTTAGGGGAAGGCAACGCCGGGCTCATGGCTCTGGCTACGGAATCGACCCCCGGCAAACGCATCCGCAAACCCTCCCTCCTCTACGAGGGCTTCGAGAGCCCCACCATGGCCTCGGTGCCGGCCTTGCCGTCACCGCAGGTGAACCCACCCCCTCCCGAGGTTTCCAACCCCAAGAAGCCCGGCCGGGTCACCAACCAGCTCCAGTACCTGCACAAGGTGGTGATGAAAGCCCTCTGGAAGCACCAGTTCGCTTGGCCCTTTCGGCAACCGGTGGACGCCGTCAAGCTGGGGCTCCCGGTAACGCAGCCTCATGGATATGGGGATTGGGGGGGGACGGGGATATAGGGAAAGAGGGGGGGGTTATGGATATTGGTGTGTGGAAGCGTGTCCCGGTGTGTGGATGGATGCGTGCGGCCCCATCGCCCCTCACGCGTGCAGGCAGGGGGTGTCAGGCACACGGGAGATGCTATTTGGGGGTGCATCTCCTTTCTCCCATCTTGGGGTCCCCCCCTTTTACAACCCTGAGAGTGCCACCGCTGGCTTTCCCAAGGAGATTTGACCCTGTTTTCCGGGCGCCAGATCCCATCCCAACACCTCCCCTTATCCCCCGCTCCCCATAGCCCCCCCATAGGCGTTGGGGCTCATCCTGGGGACGTCCTCGGAGCGGCTGCCACCTTTCTGCCCCCCCTTTGCTCCCGTTCTCCCTTCTAAACACCACAGACGCCACCACGCAGCCGCTCCCATAGAGGTAAATCCGGACGTTCCCCTTTCCCTTATTCCCCCCCCTTTTCTCCATCCCCACCTAATCTCTTGTGCCCTGAATGCGTTTTGCAGATGCCCATCCATGAGTTTGTAGAAGACATCCTGTGACCCCAAAATTAAACGCCAGCCCCCCCGTGTCTCGCCTGTGGCGCTCGAGGATTTAAAGCCCGGAGGTAATTTTTCCACGGAGGTTCTTTCTTGTTGCCTTTTTTTTTTTCCCCCATAATTTCCCCCCTTTTTCCTTCCCTCCTTCCTTTTCCTTCCCCCCGGGACCATCGCGCCCATCCGGACACCGGCCTCCATCCAGCTCTCCCCATAGCGTAGGTTTCCCACCCCACACAGGACACGTTAGGGGGACGGTGGCACTCTCAGGGTAGGGAGCAACCCCCTTGTTTGCCCTCGCACCCCCTTCCTGCCTGCGTTTGGGGGCTTGTGTGAGAGCTGGTGTGTGAGCTCGGGTACCGGAGCATCCACCCTATCCATAACCATCAATCCCACATCCCTTTATCCCATAGGATTATCATAAGATCATCAAGCAACCCATGGATATGGGCACCATCAAGCGGCGCTTGGAGAACAACTACTACTGGGGGGCTGCTGAGTGCATGCAGGACTTCAACACCATGTTCACCAACTGCTATATCTACAACAAGGTGAGGACCACCCCGACGCCGCCGGCGTCACCGGTGTCACCGGCACACCCCAGCCCTAACGCCCCTTTGGGTTCTTGCAGCCTACGGATGACATCGTGCTGATGGCCCAGACCTTGGAGAAGATCTTCCTGCAGAAGGTGGCTCAGATGCCACCGGAGGAGCAGGAGATCGTGGTGCCCGTGGCTAGGAACAGCCATAAGAAAGGAGCGTCGCGAGCGGCAGGTACCGGTCACTGCAGTGGGTGTTGGGGTGTTGGGGGTGGTTTAGAGGGTTCTCAATGGGGGTCCTCTGGGGGGGTCCTCTGTGGGGTTCCTCAGTGGGGTTCATGGGGTTCCTCAATGGGGTTCCTCAATAGGGTTCCTTATGGGGTTTGTCATGGGGTTGCTTATGGGGTTCCTCAAGGGGGTTCCTCTATGGGGTTCCCTATGGGGTTCCTCAATGGGGTTTCTCATGGGGTTCCTCAACGGGGTTCCTCAATGGGGTTCCCCGTGGGGTTCCCAGTGGGGTTCCTCAGTGGGATTCCTTATGGGGTTCCTCAATAGGGTTCCTCAGTGGGGTTCCTCAGTGGGGTTCCTTAATGGGGTTTCTCAATGGGGTTCCTCATGGGGTTCCTCATGGGGTTCCTCAATGGGGTTCTTCAATGGGGTTCCTCAGTGGGGTTCCCTATGGTGTTCCTTATGGGGTTCCCTATGGGGTTCCTCAATGGGGTTTCTCAATGGGGTTCCTCAATGGGGTTCCTCATGGTGTTCCTTATAGGATTTCTCAATGGGCTTTTTCATGGGGTTCCTCTATGGGGTTCCCTATGGAGTTCCTCAGTGGGGTTCCTCAATGGGGTTCCCTATGGGATTTCTCAATGGGGTTCCCCATGGTGTTCCTCAATGGGGTTCCCTATGGGGTTCCTCAATGGGGTTCCCTATGGTGTTGCTCATGGTGCTCCCCATCTGTCCCCGTCGGCAGCCCTCCTGGCGGGTCTGACCGCGGCGCAGCAGGTCCCCGCCGTCTCCTCCGTGTCCCACGCCGCCGTCTACAGCCCCAGCCCCGAGATCCCCACCACCATCGTCACCATCCCCCACCCGTCGGTCATCACCGCGCCGCTCCTCAAGTCCCTGCACGCGCCCGCGCCGCCCGTCCTGGCCGCGCCCGCACCCACCCAGCCCGTGGCGAAGGTGAGGGGGGGTTCGGGGGAGTTTCAGTGGAGTTTGGGGGTATTTCAGTGGATTTTGGGGTTTTGGGGGGTATTTCAGTGAGTTTGGGGTTATTTCAGTGGGGTTTGCGGTTATTTCAGTGGATTTGGGGGTAATTCAGTCGGGCTTGGGGGGATTTCAGTGAATTTTGGGGTATTTCAGTGGGGTTTGGGGGGGTTTAGTGGGGTTTGGGGTTATTTCAGTGGGTTTGGGGGGGTTTCAGTGGATTTTGGTGTTTTGGGGGGTATTTCAGTAGACTTTGGGGTAATTCAGTGGGGCTTGGGGGGATTTCAGTGGGGTTTGGGGCAGTTTCACTGGGGTTTGGGGGTATTTCAGTGGGTTTTGGGTGTATTTCAGTGTTTTTGGGGGGATTGCAGTGGATATTGGGGTATTTCAGTGGGGTTTGGGGGGATTTCAGTGGATTTGTGGGGATTGCAGTGGGTTTGGGGGGATTTCAGTGGGTTTTGGGGAGTATTTAAGTGGATTTGGGGGGTTTCAGTGGATTTTGAGGGGCATTTCAGTGGGTTTGGGCGATTGCAGTGGGTTTTGGGGGGTTTCAGTGGATTTGGGGGGATTGCAGTGGGTTTTGGGGGAATTTTAGTGGATTTTGGGGTATTTCAGTGGGTTTTGGGGGGATTGCAGTGGATTTGGGGGGATTGCAGTAGGTTTTGGGGGCTATTTCAGTGAATTTGGGGGCATTTCAGTGGATCTTGAGTTTTGTGGGATTTGGGGGGTATTTCAGTGGATTTAGGAGGTTTTCAGTGGGTTTTGGGGCATTTCAGTGGATTTTGTGGAACTTTGGGGGTATTTCAGTGGAATTTGGGGGTATTTTAGTGGATTTGGGGGGGTTTCAGTGGGTTTTGGGGGTATTTTAGTGGATTTTGTGGGACTTCGGGGGTATCCCATCGGATTCCGGTGGGTCTCACAAAGGGGGGGCACTGTCCCCATCCTCACCTCGGTCTGTTTTTGGGGCTCACACAGAAGAAAGGCGTGAAGCGGAAAGCAGACACCACCACCCCCACCACCACAGCCATCATCGCCACCAGCGCCGGTGCCGGTGCCGCCGGCGGGGGGGGTGAATCCTCCCCTTCCGCCACCCTCTTGGAAAGCAAAGCAGCCAAGATCCCGGCGCGGCGCGAGAGCGGGCGCCCCATTAAACCCCCCCGCAAGGACCTGCCCGATTCCCAGCAGCACCAGACCTCCAAGAAGGGGAAGCTCTCGGAGCAGCTCAAGTACTGCAATGGGATCCTCAAGGAGCTGCTCTCCAAGAAGCACGCGGCCTACGCTTGGCCCTTCTACAAACCCGTCGATGCTTCGGCTCTGGGGCTCCACGATTACCACGAGATCATCAAGCACCCCATGGATCTCAGCACTATCAAGGTGTGGGGCCATAAACAGAGGCAGGAATGGGGTTTTGGGGTGTTTTAAGGCTTTTTTTCACTGATTTTTCCCCTTTTCCATAGCGGAAAATGGAGAACAGGGATTACCACGACGCGCAGGAGTTCGCTGCCGACGTCCGGTTGATGTTCTCCAACTGTTACAAGTACAACCCCCCCGACCATGATGTGGTGGCCATGGCACGGAAGCTGCAGGTGAGCTGGGCTTGGGCGGGTGAGGGCCCTTGGGCCCGTTGGCCAGTCTGGTCCCAGTGTCCTGGTCCCATCTTGAGGGAGAAGATTCCAGTGTCCCAGTCTGGTTCCAGTGTCCCGGTCCCATCTTGAGGGCTAAGATTCCAATGTCCCAGTCTGCTCCCAGTGTCCTGGTCCCATTTTCAGGGCAAAGATTCCAATGTCCCAGTCTGCTCCCAGTGTCCTGGTCCCATCTTCAGGAATAAGACACCAATGTCCTGATCCCCATGGAGAAGACACCAGTGCCCAGTCCCATTCCTAGTGTCCTTGTGTCTAGTGTTCCTATTTTAGTTTCTAGTTCTGATGTCTTATAACGCATCAGGATCCAGTCCCATCCCTGTTGTCCTGGTGTCTCATCCCTAAGGATAGAACAAGGCACCAGTATTTGGGTCCTGGTGTCCCTATATCCTATTCCCAGTGATAAGACCCTCTCTTGGTGTCTTGTCTCACCCCGATCCCATTTCCAGCAACACAACAAGACCTTGGGTTCCCTTGGGGTGTCCCCATTGCCCCCCATCACTGACCCCCCTCCCTGCGTCTCCCCCCAGGACGTGTTTGAGTTTAGCTATGCCAAGATGCCGGACGAGCCTCAGGCCGCCAGCCCCCCCTCGGTGTCGGCTCCGCTCCCCGGCGCCCTTTCCAAATCCACCTCGGAGGAGTCCTCCAGCGACGAAGACGACGACGACGAAGACGACGACGAGGACGACGACGACGACGAGAGCAGCAGCGAGAGCTCCTCGGAGAGCGAGGAGAGCTCGGACTCGGAGGAGGAACGGGCCAACCGCTTGGCGGAGCTGCAGGAGCAGGTGAGGAACCGGAGCCCCGGTGCCGGTACCGGAGCGGAGCCGTTAGCCCGGTGCCCGCCTCACCCCCCCGCTTCCCCGTGTCCATCCCCCCTGCAGTTACGGGCCGTCCACGAGCAGTTGGCTGCCCTCTCGCAGGGCCCCGTCTCCAAACCCAAAAGGAAAAGGGAGAAGAAGAAGAAGAAGAAGACGGAGAAACACAAAAAAGGGGGAGACGAGGAAGCGCGGCTGCGGCAGGCGCAGCTCCGCCGGGCACGGAGAGCAGCCGCCGGGGGCACCCGGTGAGGACGTGGGGAGGGAAACGGGGGGGAAATGGGGGGTTGAGGTAGGGAAAGGGACATCTTGGGGGCTTATTTTTTGCCCAGTGGGGACTATCGTGACAGGTTATTGCGATAGCTTGTCGCAGTTTAGTGCGATTGGGGACTATAGCAAGAGTTTATTGGGGTTTATTGGGGACTATCATGACAGTTTATCATGATTGGGAACCATTAGAAGAGTTTATTGGGGACTATCGCGATAGCTCGTCACAGTTTATCGCGATTGGGGACTACAGCAAGAGTATATTGGAGTTTAGCGGGGTTTATTGGGGACTATCATGATAGTTTATCACAGTTTATCATGATTGGGGACAATCAGAGGAGTTTCTTGGGGACTATCGCGATAGCTCGTGGCAGTTTATTGCGATTGGGGACTATAGCAAGAGTTTATTGGGGTTTATTGGGGACTATCATGACAGTTTATCGTGATTGGGAACCATTAGAAGAGTTTACTGGGGACTACCGCGATAGCTCGTCACAGTTTATCGCGATTGGGGACTATAGCAAGAGTGTCTTGGAGTTTAGCAGGGTTTATTGACTATCAGAAGAGTTTATTGGGGACTATCGCGATAGCTCGTCACAGATTATCGCGATAGCGCGTCACAGTTTATCGCGATTGGGGACTATAGCAAGAGTATATTGGAGTTTAGCAGGGTTTATTGGGGACTATCGTGATAGTTTATCATGAGTGGGACTATCAGAAGAGTTTATTGGGGACTATCGCGATAGCTCGTCACAGTTTATCGCGATTGGGGACTATAGCAAGAGTATCTTGGAGTTTAGCAGGGTTTATTGACTATCAGAAGAGTTTATTGGGGACTATCGTGATAGCTCGTCACAGCTTATCGCGATAGCGCGTCACAGTTTATCGCGATTGGGGACTATAGCAAGAGTATATTGGAGTTTAGCAGGGTTTATTGGGGACTATCGTGATTGGGGACTATAGCAAGAGTATCTTGGAGTTTAGCAGGGTTTATTGACTATCAGAAGAGTTTATTGGGGACTATCGCGATAGCTCGTCACAGCCTATCGCGATAGCGCGTCACAGTTTATCGCGATTGGGGACTATAGCAAGAGTATCTTGGAGTTTAGCAGGGTTTATTGACTATCAGAAGAGTTTATTGGGGACTATCGCGATAGCTTGTCACAGTTTATCGCGATAGCTCGTCACAGTTTATTGCAATTGGGGACTATAGCAAGACTATCTTGGAGTTTAGCAGGGTTTATTGACTATCAGAAGAGTTTATTGGGGACTATCGCGATAGCTCGTCACAGCCTATCGCGATAGCGCGTCACAGTTTATCGCGATTGGGGACTATAGCAAGACTATCTTGGAGTTTAGCAGGGTTTATTGACTATCAGAAGAGTTTATTGGGGACTATCGCGATAGCTCGTCACAGTTTATCGCGATAGCTCGTCACAGTTTATTGCGAATGGGGACTATAGCAAGAGTATCTTGGAGTTTAGCAGGGTTTATTGACGATCAGAAGAGTTTATTGGGGACTATCGCGATAGCTCGTCACAGTTTATCGCGATTGGGGACTATAGCAAGAGTATATTGGAGTTTAGCAGGGTTTATTGACTATCAGAAGAGTTTATTGGGGACTATCGCGATAGCTCGTCACAGCTTATCGCGATAGCGCGTCACAGTTTATTGCGATTGGGGACTATAGCAAGACTATCTTGGAGTTTAGCAGGGTTTATTGACGATCAGAAGAGTTTATTGGGGACTATCGCGATAGCTCGTCACAGGTTATCGCGATAGCGCGTCACAGTTTATCGCGATTGGGGATTATAGCAAGAGTATGTTGGAGTTTAGCAGGGTTTATTGGGGACTATCGTGATAATTTATCACAGTTTATCCTGAGTGGGGACTATCAGAAGAGTTTATTGGGGACTATCGCGATAGCTCGTCACAGTTTATCGCGATTGGGGACTATAGCAAGAGTATCTTGGAGTTTAGCAGGGTTTATTGACGATCAGAAGAGTTTATTGGGGACTATCGCGATAGCTCGTCACAGGTTATCGTGATAGCGCGTCACAGTTTATCGCGACTGGGGACTATAGCAAGAGTATGTTGGAGTTTAGCAGGGTTTATTGGGGACTATCGTGATAGTTTATCACAGTTTATCCTGAGTGGGGACTATCAGAAGAGTTTATTGGGGACTATCGCGATAGCTCGTCACAGTCTATCGCGATAGCTCGTCACAGTTTATCGCGATAGCTCGTCACAGTTTATTGCGATTGGGGACTATAGCAAGACTATCTTGGAGTTTAGCAGGGTTTATTGACTATCAGAAGAGTTTATTGGGGACTATCGCGATAGCTCGTCACAGTTTATCGCGATAGCGCCTCACAGTTTATTGCGATTGGGGACTGTAGCAAGACTATCTTGGAGTTTAGCAGGGTTTATTGACTATCAGAAGAGTGTATTGGGGACTATCGCGATAGCTCGTCACAGTTTATCGCGATAGCGCGTCACAGTTTATTGCGATTGGGGACTATAGCAAGACTATCTTGGAGTTTAGCAGGGTTTATTGACTATAAGAAGAGTTTATTGGGGACTATTGCGATAGTTCGTCACAGTTTATCGCGATAGCTCGTCACAGTTTGTTGCGAATGGGGACTATAGCAAGAGTATCTTGGAGTTTAGCAGGGTTTATTGACGATCAGAAGAGTTTATTGGAGACTATCGCGATAGCTCGTCACAGCTCATCGCGATAGCGCGTCAAAGTTTATCGCGATTGGCGACTATAGCAAGAGTATATTGGAGTTTAGCAGGGCTTATTGGCTATCAAAAACTCGTCACAGTTTATTGCGATTGGGGACTATAGCAAGACTATCTTGGAGTTTAGCAGGGTTTATTGACTATCAGAAGAGTTTATTGGGGACTATCGCGATAGCTCGTCACAGCTTATCGCGATAGCGCGTCACAGTTTACGATTGGGGACTATAGCAAGAGTATCTTGGAGTTTAGCAGGGTTTATTGACTATCAGAAGAGTTTATTGGGGACTATCGCGATAGCTCGTCACAGCTTATCGCGATAGCGCGTCACAGTTTATTGCGATTGGGGACTATAGCAAGAGTATCTTGGAGTTTAGCAGGGTTTATTGACTATCAGAAGAGTTTATTGGGGACTATCGCGATAGCTCGTCACAGCTTATCGCGATAGCGCGTCACAGTTTATTGCGATTGGGGACTATAGCAAGAGTATCTTGGAGTTTAGCAGGGTTTATTGACTATCAGAAGAGTTTATTGGGGACTATCGCGATAGCTCGTCACAGCTTATCGCGATAGCGCGTCAAAGTTTATCGCGATTGGCGACTATAGCAAGAGTATATTGGAGTTTAGCAGGGCTTATTGGCTATCAGAAGAGTTTATTGGGGACTATCGCGATAGCTCGTCACAGTTTATTGCGATTGGGGACTATAGCAAGACTATCTTGGAGTTTAGCAGGGTTTATTGACTATCAGAAGAGTTTATTGGGGACTATCGCGATAGCTCGTCACAGCTTATCGCGATAGCTCGTCACAGTTTATTGCGATTGGGGACTATAGCAAGACTATCTTGGAGTTTAGCAGGGTTTATTGACTATCAGAAGAGTTTATTGGGGACTATCGCGATAGCTCGTCACAGCTTATCGCGATAGCTCGTCACAGTTTATCGCGATTGGGGACTATAGCAAGAGTATCTTGGAGTTTAGCAGGGTTTATTGACTATCAGAAGAGTTTATTGGGGACTATCGCGATAGCTCGTCACAGCTTATCGCGATAGCGCGTCACAGTTTATCGCGATTGGGGACTATAGCAAAGAGTATCTTGGAGTTTAGCAGGGTTTATTGACTATCAGAAGAGTTTATTGGGGACTATCGCGATAGCTCGTCACAGCTACAACAAACAACAACAAAAAACAAACAAAAACTATCGCGATAGCGCGTCACAGTTTATCGCGATTGGGGACTATAGCAAGAGTATCTTGGAGTTTAGCAGGGTTTATTGACTATCAGAAGAGTTTATTGGGGACTATCGCGATAGCTCGTCACAGCTTATCGCGATAGCGCGTCACAGTTTATCGCGATTGGGGACTATAGCAAGAGTATCTTGGAGTTTAGCAGGGTTTATTGACTATCAGAAGAGTTTATTGGGGACTATCGCGATAGCTCGTCACAGCTTATCGCGATAGCGCGTCACAGTTTATTGCGATTGGGGACTATAGCAAGAGTATCTTGGAGTTTAGCAGGGTTTATTGACATGAGAGTTTTGGGGACACCACCGTCACAGTTTATTGCGATTGGGGACTATAGCAAGATATCTTGGAGTTAGCAGGGTTTATTGACTATCAGAAGAGTTTATTGGGGACTATCGCGATAGCTCGTCACAGCGTATCGCGATAGCTCGTCACAGTTTATCGCGATTGGGGACTATAGCAAGACTATCTTGGAGTTTAGCAGGGTTTATTGACTATCAGAAGAGTTTATTGGGGACTATCGCGATAGCTCGTCACAGCTTATCGCGATAGCGCGTCACAGTTTATCGCGATTGGGGACTATAGCAAGAGTATATTGGAGTCAGGAGGGTTTATTGACTATCAGAAGATTTTATTGGGGACTATCGCGATAGCTCGTTACAGCTTATCGCGAAAGCGCGTCACAGTTTATCGCGATTGGGGACTATAGCAAGCAATGAGATTTTGGGGGCTTAGTTTGAAACTTTTAGGGTGCGTTTTGAAGAATTTCGACTTTCTGATTTGTTCAGTGGAAATGGTGGAGGGAGAGCATGTTTTTAGGGCAGGAAAACTGGTGATTTTGGGGTTTTGTATGAAATTAAAGGGGTTTGGGGCATGGAAATGGGGTGAATTCATGGTTTACGTGCAACCAGCGGGGCTTTGTTGAAACAGGGGGTGGTTCTGGTGGGAAAACCCTCATTTTTGGTGAGGAAAAGCGGGTTTTAAGCAGCGATTTCTCCCATCAGGAACTCGAAGAAGGCGGCGAAAGCGGCGCTGCCACCGCCGCCGTCGGCGCTCTACGACTCGGAGGAGGAGGAGGAGAGCAAGCCCATGACGTACGACGAGAAGCGCCAGCTCAGCCTGGACATCAACAAGCTGCCCGGGGAGAAGCTGGGCCGGGTGGTGCACATCATCCAATCCCGGGAGCCCTCCCTGCGGGATTCCAACCCGGAGGAGATCGAGATCGACTTCGAGACCCTCAAGCCCTCGACGCTGCGGGAGCTGGAGCGCTACGTCCTGTCCTGCCTGCGGAAGAAGCCGCGCAAGCCCTACAGCGAGAGTGAGACCACAGCCCCAGGGCGGCCTTGGGTTGAGCATTGGGTTGAGGGGGTTGGTTGGTTGGGTGTAGGCCGTTGGGTTGAGGAATTGGGTGTAGGTCATTGGGGTTGAGGAGTTGGGAGTTGGATAGGTTGGGTGGAGGCCGTTGGGTTGAGGGGTTGAGTGTAGGCCATTGGGTTGAGGAGTTGGGTGTTGGATAGGTTGAGTGTAGGCCATTGGGTTGAGGAGTTGGGTGTTGGATAGGTTGAGTGTAGGCCATTGGGTTGAGGAGTTGGGTGTTGGATAGGTTGAGTGTAGGCCATTGGGTTGAGGAGCTGGGTGTTGGGTTGATTTGGTGTAGGCCATTGGGTTGAAGAGTTGGGTTTTGGATAGGTTGGGTGTAGGCCATTGGGTTGAGGAGTTGGGAGTTGGGTCGATTGGGTGTAGGCCATTGGGTTGAGGGTTTGGGTGTTGGATAGGTTGGGTGTAGGCCATAGGGTTGAAGAGTTGGATAGGTTGGGTGTAGGCCATTGGGTTGAGGGGGTGGGTGTTGGATAGGTTGGGTGTAGGCCATTGGGTTGAAGAGTTGGGTTGATTGGGTGTAGGTCATTGGGTTGAAGAGTTGGATAGGTTGGGTGTAGGCCATTGAGGGGTTGGGTTGGTTGGGTGCAGGCCATTGGGCCATTGAGTTGAGGGCTTTGGGTGTTGGTTTGATTGGGTGTAGGCCATTGGGCTGTTGGGTTGAGGGGTTGGGTGTTGGGTAGGTTGGGTGCTGGGTTGGTTGGCTGCAGGCCATTGGGCTGCTGGGTGTTTTGGGCGGTGGGGGTTTCCCATTGGGTGGTTGATGGTTGGATTGGTTGCTTGGCCATTGGTCGAGTGCTGGCTGAGGGTTGTCCAGTGGTTGAGCGGTTGGGTTGGGTGTTTCGAGGGCTGTGCTGAGTTTTGGGGTGGTTTTGAGCTATTTTAGGGTCCCTTTTGACCACCCCCCTTTGTGTCCCCTCCCCAGCCTTGAAGAAGCCGGTGGGGAAGACGAAAGAGGAGCTGGCACTGGAGAAGAAGCGGGAGCTGGAGAAGCGGCTGCAGGACGTCAGTGGGCAGCTCAACTCGGCCAAGAAACCCCCCAAGAAGGGTAAGCGCCTGTCACGATAGGTCACAGGCGGGTTATCGCAGCCTGTCGTGATAGCGCAGAGTAGGTCATCGCCCACTATGGGAGTTTATCGGGGTCTATTCTGAGTTTAGCACAGTTTATTGTGGTTATCGTGACAAGTTTGTCACGACAGGCAATTGGGAAGGACCACGATAGTTTATGGGGGTTTATGTGGGACTATTGCAACAGTTTATTGCTGTTCAGTGGGATCTGTCATGACAGTTGATCAGGGACTATCACAACTGTATATTGGGGTGTGTCATAGTTTATCATGATAGTCTGTTGGGGTTTATCACAGCTTATTGAGGACTATAGTGACAGTTTATCACAATAGTTGACAGGAAACTTACCACAGTGGTATTGGGGTATGTCACAGTTTATTGAGGACTGTCGTGCCAGTTTACCATGATAGTTGACAGGAGACTATCACAATAGTATTGGGGTTTATCTCAGCTTATCAGGGAGTATTGTGACAGTTAATCACGACTGTGGATTAGAAACTATCAGGATGGGGTTTTTTGGGTTAACTGCAGCTTATCGGTTATTATGGCAACGTCACTGCTCAGTGGGACTATTGCAAGAATTTGTTGGAGTTTACTGGGGAACTGTCACGATAGTTCATCACCTTTGGGGTCTGAAACACGAGTTTATTGTAGATTATTGGGGACTATCGTGACAGTTTATTGTGATTAGGGATTATCATGAGTTTATTGGGGTTTATTGGGGACTATCGTGACAGCTCATCACAATTGGGGAATGTCACAGGAGTTTATTGGGCTTTTTCACAGATTATTGGCGACTATCGTGATAGTTTATATTGCGATTGGGGACTATTGTGACAGTTTATGGCTGTTTACCGGGGCTTTTGAAGCATTTCTCGGTGTCTATCGTGCCATATCACGACAGAGCCCTCACCCCTCTGTTTCTCCCCCCCCATAGCCAGCGACAAGGCCGAGTCCGCCCAGCACGTGGCCGTGTCCCGCCTGAGCGCCTCCAGCTCCAGCTCGGACTCGAGCAGCTCCTCCTCCTCCTCTTCCTCCTCGGACACCAGCGACTCCGACTCGGGGTGACTGGGGATGATGACGTCATCGATGACGTCAGCGGGATACAACCCCTCCCTTCCCATTCCCTTCCTTGTCTCCTCCTCTCTCCCAACCCCCACCCTCTTCCCACCCCCTCAGCGATGGGATTGGACAGAAATGGATCTGTGGGACCGGACTGAGCCCCTCCCCCCCCCCCACACAGCCCCTCCCCCAAACAAAAGGGGGCGGGGTTAAAGGGGAGTCCCCACACGGAGCCCCTCCCCCAACCAAAGGAGGCGGGGTTAAGGGGGAGCCCCTCCCCCAACGCATGGACTTCAAGGGGGGAGGTGACGTTTGAGAGGGGGAGGGGCATGATGGGGTGGCCCCTCCCCCACCCCACTCCCCCCAGGCTTTACTGTTTGGGTTTTGATTTCTTATTTTTTTTTTTTTTTTTTAGTTTGGTTTTTCTTTGGATTTTATTTTTTCCATGAATTTCGGGGTATTTGGGGGTGGGGGAGGAGGCGGGTGGAAATCGGGGGCGTTTTTAAGAAGAAAAAAAAAATTGCAAAATCCCAAAAAAAAATCAAAAAATCTTTTTAAAAACGGGAAGGAAAAAAAAAATTTTTCCACCATTTTCTGCCCCTCCCCCCCCCCCCCACACACAGCGCTGGAGTTTTGGGGTTATGGGGGTTGGTTTTTTTTGGGGGGTGGGGTTAATTTATTTGCGCCTCCCCTCCCCCCCCTTCCCCCTTGACCCGGGTGGGGGAGGGGTGGGTGCTCTGTTTTTTTTCTTTGTGTATAATTTTCTAAAATTTTTTTGGAGGGGGGGTAGGGTGGGAATTTGTTTGATTTTGAGGGTTTATTTTTTTTTTCTGTGCCCCTCCCCCACCCTCCTGTCTTTCTCTCGCCCCTCCCCCAACAACCCCCTTCCCCCCCCTCCCCCCACCCTGCGCCTGTTTGGAACCTTCGGATTCTTTCATGTGTAAATAAAGAAAATATTATTGGAGCCCCTCCCCCACTCGTGGGAAATTCACCTCCCCCCATCCCCCCATGGGACCCCCATTCCCTTCCCCCCGCCCCCTCATTTCTTCCTTACCCCCTTCCCCCCCCCCCATGGGATGAGTCCCCTCGTGCCCCATAGAGGAGCCTTCCTGCCCTATAGAGCTCCAGTTCTGCTCTATCCCTATGCTGATGCCACTGCCCCACACTGTGTCATTCCCCTCCCCTGCCCCACAGCCCCCCCCCAACAACCGGGGCTGGAGCAGTGTGGGCCGTTTAATTAGAGCTGAAGCTTCTGTGTGTTACAGTTGTGGGGCTGGAGGGGGGGAAACCGGTATTGGGGACACCAGGGGTCGCTGTGGGGTAACACTTGTGGGGCAGAGCCTGCTTGGAGCCGCGTGCAGTGGGGCAGGAGCTTGCTCAGGAGCTGGCCTGTGGGGAGAGAAAAGGGGGGGCTGAGTGTGGGGCTGGGGTGACCCCAATGTTGGGGTGCTGGGGAGATGACGACACACATAGACATTACCTGCAGTGGGGGGAAGTAAGTGCCCTGCAAGACAGAGATGGGGTCAGTGTGACACAAGGGCACCCCAAAGCACCCCCAAACCTTGAGGACCCCCCCCATTCACCTTCTTGCGCATGTAGAAGATGAGCCCCACCACGATGAAGATGAGCCCCAACATGAAGCCCCCGATGCCCGTCACCATCTTGCTATTGCTGCCATCCGTCAACTCTGGAGAACCAAAATTGGGGGGGGTTGTGGTGTAAATTTAGGGTTCCCCCCCCCACCACCTTCATTTTGGGGGGCACCGGCCGGGTTCGGGGTGTCCGTACCCCAATGGACGACGCTGGGCTGCTGGAGGCTGACGTGTTCCACCTGGCAGGCGTAGGTGTCACCGCGCTGCGGGGTGGTTTCCAGCATCACCAGCACCTGGTAGGTCCAGTCGCCGTTCTGGATGACGTCGGTGGACACCACGCGCTGCAGCTCCTCGCGCCCGTTCTGGAACCACCGCACCTCGATGGGCGCGGGGTAGAAGTCGCTCACGGCGCACGCCAAGCGGTTGGTCTGCGGCGCCGAGCTCGACTGCACCGGGAAGATCTCGACCTTGGGAGGCACTGCGGGGGTGGGCGACCCGAGGCGTTGGGCAACGCAGCAATGGGGAACCCAATGGTGATCACCCAGTGTTGTACAACCCAATGTGTTCATCAACCCAATAATGGGCAACGCAATGCATTGGCCAACCCAATGGTGGTCACCCCAATGTTGTACAACCCAATGTGTTCATCAACCCAACAATGGGCAACCCAATGCGTTGGCCAACCCAATGGTGGTCACCCAGTGTTGTACAACCCAATGTGTTCATCAACCCAATAATGGGCAATGCAATGCATTGGCCAACCCAATGGTGGTCACCCAATGTTGTAAAACCCAATGTGTTCATCAACCCAATAATGGGCAACGCAATGCATTGGGTAACCCAATGGTGGTCACCCAGTGTTGTACAACCCAATGTGTTCATCAACCCAATAATGGGCAACGCAATGCATTGGGTAACCCAATGGTGGTCACCCCAATGTTGTACAACCCAATGTGTTCATCAACCCAATAATGGGCAATGCAATGCATTGGCCAACCCGATGGTGGTCAACCCAATGTGTTTATCAATGCAACACTGGGCAACCCAACAATGGGCAACCCAATGCATTGGCTAACCCAATAGTGGTCAACCCAATATTGGACAACCCAATGTGTTCATCAAACCAGCAATGGGCAACCCAATGTTGTACAACCCAATGTATTGGCCAACCCTACTGGTGATCTACCCAATGTTGTGCAAAGGTGGCCAAGCCACCAACCGCTGCCATGGTCACAGCCCCGGCCACAGCCCAGCCCCAGCGGTGGAAGGGGTTGGTTTGGGTCTGCTCCTGAGGGAAGCGTTCTGCCATGGACTCACCTCTCCGATCTACGGTGAGAGGGCTCCACACCCCATAGTTGTGCCGGCAGAACGTGTCCACTGCAGCTCGTGTCTGCTCCAGTATTTCCACCTGGCTGTTGAAGTGCTTGGCTTGGAACTCGCCCTCGGGGGTATTGCCCACATAGTGCCCCACATCGCTGTCGAAGTAGAGGTCCTGCTCCCGGTTGTAGATGTACTTCTCCAGAAACCGGACGCGCTCGGTGCCATTGAGGTAGTGACACTCGGCCTTAAACACCAACTGGAAGATCCCTGTTGGTGCCGGGTGTTGGCTCAGGGGGAGCGGCTCCCCCCTTCGCTACGTGCTGGGGGGGGCACAGGGAGGGACAGGAGAAGGGGGCCCCCAGAGAGCCCCCAGAGACCCAACAAAGACCCCGAAGACCCAACAGAGACTCCATAAAGACCCCCCCAGACTCGAAAGACCCAACAGACCCCAAAGATCTCCAAAGACCCAAGAAAGACCCCCAAGTCCAAACAAAGACCCCATAAAGACGCCCCCAAACTCGAAAGACCCAACAGAGACCCCCCCAACCCCAAAGATCACCAAAGACCCAACAAAGACTCAACAAAGAGCCCCCAAACCACAAAGACCCAACAAAGACCCCCCAAAAGACTCCCCAAACCCAACAAAGACCCCCCTGAAACACCCCCAAAACACCAACAAAGACCCAACGAAGACCCCCCAAACCCCAAAGACCCAACAAAGGCCCCCCTGAAACACCCCCAAACCCAACAAAACCCCCACAAAGGACTCTCAAAACCCAAGAGAGACCCCTCCAACCCCCCCCCCAACCCCAAGGACACCCCAAAGACCCCTTCCCCCCCATCGCCGTGGCTCTGCTCTCACCCGACAGCTCCTCGCCATGAGCCGGGGGGGCTCCCAGTGCCACCAGTGCCACCAGTGCCACCAGCACGGCCCCAGCCGCTCCCAGCGGACCCCCAGTGCCCATCGCGCTCTCAGCAGACTCCCCTTCCCAGTAAACGCGATCGCACTCACTGGGAGGGGGGGTTCCCAGTGTTGGGTGCTGGGAGCCCCAGGAACAACCAATGAGCATCGAGGCTGGGGCAGCGTCACCCGTTGCTGGGTAGAACAGGAGCCAACGGGGCTCCCGTCCACACTTGGTCCCCGTTGACGCCGTCACCCCCCGGCTGCCCCCATCACCCCCACGGCCACCAATGGGGCTCCCCCATCTCCGTGCCCCCCCCCAGCGTTGTCACTGACCCCAAACCCCCCTCCATGGGGTTCAGGTGGGGTCAGGTCGGGGTTTAGACCCCATTGCGGTGCCCGTCGGGCTGTCTGCTCCATAGGGTACCCCGCGGCGCTGCTCTGCCTGGAGACAGTTGCGTCATCAGCGGGGAGGCTTCTGATTGGTCGAAGGGGCTTCAAGGGGTGCTCTGGCATCCCCGCGTCGCCCCTTGGAGCAGCAGGAGACGGGAGCGATGGCCGGAGGGTTGGGAATCGCAGCCCTGCTCCTGCTGCCGTTGGCTCTATGGGGCACGACGGCTGTGAAAGGTGGGTGAAGGGTGGTGGGGTATGGGGCGGGGGAGGCCCAATTGTGTGGGGCTGGGAGGGTCACGCTGCCCCATAGCGTGTGTGGGGTCCTGGAGCCCAACACTCAGGCTTAGGGGAGGAAGAAGAGGAAGGGGGTGGCTTGGGGATGCTCCTTGAGGATACTCCATGAGGATACTCCATGGGGATGCTCCATGAGGATGCTCCATGGGGATGGTCCTTGAGAATACTCCATGAGGATGCTCCTTGAGGATGGTCCTTGAGGATGATCCTTGAGGATGCTCCATGGGGATGTTCCTTGAGGATGCTCCATGAGGATGCTCCCTCCATGAGGATGGTCCTTGAGGATGCTCCATGGGGATGCTCCTTGAGGATGCTCCTTGAGGATGCTCGTTGAGGATGGTCCTTGAGGATGCTCCTTGAGGATGCTCCTTGAGGATGCTCCATGGGGATGCTCCTTGAGGATGCTCCTTGAGGATGCTCCATGAGGATGCTCCTTGAGGATGCTCCTTGAGGATGCCCCGTGCCCCCTTCCCATCCGCAGTGGGGAACACGATCACGCAGTCGGAGTTCTACCAGCGGGACGAGAGCAAGACGCAGCAGGACAGCGAGTTCATGTTCGACTTCGACGGGGACGAGCTCTTCCACGTAGATCACGACCGCAAGGAGACCGTGTGGTTCCTGGAGGAGTTCGGGAAGTTCACCAGCTTCAAGGCTGAGGGAGCCCTGCAGAACATGGCCATCGGCAAGCAGAACCTGGAGATCTCCATTGCCCACAGCAACAAGTCCCGGGTGTCCATCGGTAAGCGCCATCCCCCTCCCTTTGGGTACCACAATGCGACGCCTCCACGGTAACCGGCTCCGACCGCATCGCCCCCAGTGCCGCCGGAGGTGTCGGTGTTCCCCAAGCACCGCGTGGAGCTGGAGGAGCCCAACGTGCTGGTGTGCGCCGTGGAGAGGCTGTGGCCGCCGGTGCTGACGGTGGCGTGGGAGCGCAACGGGCAGGCCGTGAGCGATGGCGTCTACCAGAGCGTGTTCTACCCGCGGGAGGACAACACCTACAGGCTCTACTCCTACCTGACCTTCGTGCCCCAGCGCGGGGACCTCTACGTGTGCCGCGTGCGGCACAAGGAGATCCCCGAGGAGTTCCAGAAGGAGTGGGGTGAGGAAGAGGGAGGGTGGGAAAGGGGGAAGGGGAAGGGGGTATGGGGGTGAGGAAGAGGAAGGTGGGATAGGGATGAAGAAGAGGATGGGAAGGGGAAGAGGAAGAAGAAGGGGAAGAGGAGGAAGGGGGTTTAGGGATGAGGAAGAGGAAGGTGGGATAGGGATGAAGAAGGGGAGGATGGGAAGGGGAAGGGGAAGAGGAAGAGGAAGGAGAAGAGGAGGAGGAAGGTGGAATGGGGGTGAGGAAGAGGAAGGGGAAGAGGAGGAAGGTGGGATAAGGATGAGGAAGAGGAAGGTTGGATAGGGATGTGAGGAAGGGGAAGGTGAAGAAGGAGAGGGTGGGATGGGGGTGAGGAAGAGGAAGGTGAAGAGGAGGAAGGTGGGAAGGTGCTGAGGAAGAGGAAGGTGATGAAGAGGAAGGTGGGATGGGGATGAGGAAGGTTGGACAGAGGGGTAAAGAAGAGGAAGGTGATGAAGAGGAGGGTGGGATAGAGATGAAGAAGAGGAATGTGGGATAGGGAGGTGAGGAAGAGGAAGGTGAGGAAGAGGAAGTGGGATGAGGATGAGGAAGAGGGTGGTTGGATGGGGGGGGTCCTCACCTCTTTTCTCTCCCCCCCACCTTCGCAGAACCCAAAGTGCCCCCCGCTGCCTCTGAGACCACCCAGACCCTGGTGTGCGCCCTGGGGTTGGCCGTGGGCATCGTGGGCATCGTGGTGGGCACCATCCTCATCATCAAGGCCATGAAGATGAACAACGCCCACAACCACAGGGGGGTCTTGTGAGCCCCCGGCACCCCAAACCTGGCCCCTCCACACCCCTTTCCCCTTGCAGACCCCCAAGTAGAGGACAGGGGTGCCCTGCCCCACAGCTCCCCATGGCAACCGCTGCCCTTCACCCTCCTCTTTGCTCCCCTCTCCTGCGCCGCCTGGTAACTGCAATAAAGTGGGTTGGGGTTGATCCCACCACGAGGCCACTCTCAGGGGTGATCTATGGGGCAGCTCTTGGGTGAAGCTTGGGGGTCTAGCAGCTTCTTCTGTTCTAAGGAACCCCAGGATGGGATGTGGGGCTCCTGGGTGGCTTCCTCGCACCCATAGAAAGACTTGGATACCAGGAAGTTCTTCACCATGAGGCTAATGGGGCATTGGAATGGGTTGCAAGGAGAGGGTTTGGATGCTCGGTTGGAGCAACCTGGTCCAGTGGCAGGGGTTGCAACTGGAGGAGCTTTAAGGCCCCTTCACCCCAACCCATTGCGGGATTCGACGCCCTGCGGTCGGGCTTTAGGACCCAGCGGCGCTGGCCGAAGCCGCCGGTGAAGCGGCGTCGGACCTGATTGAAGCCCGCTCTGCACCGGAGGCGGGTGCGTGCAGGGAAGGTCGGACCTGATTGAGAACCCCGCGTTGATTCGACCGCGTCCGGACCCGCCCTATATAAAGCGGGAGGAGGAAGCCGCCGCCTCAGTGCAGGGTTTAGTGCTGCGGATGAGGTTTTAGTTTCGGTTTCAGTGTGTGGGAGGTCGCTCTGCCTCTATGTTCTTAAATCGCTGTAATTAGCGCCTGTCATTAGTCTCCTATTGTTAACCCCCGCCGTGCCCTAGTAAGCGCCTTTGAGAAGATTTCCTTTTCCCTCAAACACGCCGTAAACCCATGCTTTCCACAGCAAAAAACGCCCCGTTATTTCCTTCCAACCCAGAGTGCTGCCCACAGACGGGTTTGGATTACTTTGTGTGCACCCATGGGTCAAACCCCTTCGGGACCTGTTTCGATTCCAGCCATTCCAGTGTGAGCATCACAGGGAAGCTGCTCTTTGCATTCTGGGTGTCATGAAAAGGGGAAATGGGGCTGAGTGGTGCCTAGGGGGGTTTCCAGAAGGTTCCTCCCTCCCCCGTGGAGGCTGTGTCACTTGTTACCAGGCAGAAAGTGGTGATGAGACCTGGGGAGAAGGACTTGGTGTCCGGTGAGGGGAAGCTCAATGCGATGGAGCCTGGGAGCCACCCGTGTCCTGGGCTGCCTGCCAAGAGCGTGAGCAGCAGCTCCGGGGGTTTCCAAGGCTGCATCCTGCGTCCAGCTCTGGGGTGAAAGCACGGGAGGGGCGTGGAGCTGCAGGAGCCAGGCCAGTGCTTAAAGGGGCTGCAAGAAACCTGGAGAGGGGCTTGGGACAAGGGCCTGTAGGGACAGGGCAAGGGGAATGGCTTGAACCTGCCCGAGGGGAGACTGAGCTGAGCTCTTAGGCAGAAGCTCTTCCCTGTGAGGGTGCTGAGGCGCTGGCACAGGGTGCCCAGAGAAGCTGTGGCTGCCCCATCCCTGGCAGTGTTCAAGGCCAGGTTGGACACAGGGGCTTGGAGCAAGCTGCTCCAGTGGAAGGGGTCCCTGCCCGTGGCAGGGGCTGGAGCTGGAGGAGATTTAAGGTCCCTTCCACCCCAACCCTTTGCGGGCTTCGACGTCCTGCGGTCGGGCTAAAGGACCCAACAGCGAGGGGCGACAGAGAAGCGAGGCTGGGTCGGACCTGATTGAAGCCTGCGGCACCACCCGAGGCCGGTGCTTCCAGGGAAGGTCGGACCTGATTGAGAACCCCGCGTTGATTCGACCGCGTCAGGTTCCGCCTTACATGAGGCTCAGTGGAGGCGTTGATGCTGCTGGTGCTTTCGGGGTTGCCGTGCACGGGACATGGCTCCCGTAATTAGCGCTTTTAATTAATTCTTTATAATCATTAACCCCCCCCCCATCCTATTAAATGCATTTTGGATGACCTCTTTTCTTTCAAGCCCGCCACAAAACCCTGCTTTCCACCACTAGAAACACCGGTTATTTCTTTTTCCAACTTAGAGTGCTGCCTGCAGAGGGGTTGGGGTTACTTTGCGTGCAGCCATAAGTCAAACCCTTTTACAACCGGTTTTGACTCCAGCCATTGCAATAGGAAGCTGCTCTTTGCCTTCTGGGATACCCCTAGGTGTCCTTGGGAAAGGGTGTTATAAAAATTCCGCCTTGGCCATGATCTGATTTAATTAATTTTTTATTACAATTGATTAATATCGAGAGGCAATAAGCAAGCAGCGCTGGGTGCGCCGGGGAGTCTCCGCTCCACCCAAGAGGCACACCGAGAGTTCTGGGGTACAGTCTCTTATACTCCTCGGTCTTGGGTTTCAACCAATCCTGTCATCTCCTTCACCCCAATATCGACGTGGTTCTTTTTCATTGTTCTCCTCCTGTTGCTGGGATCTTATCTTTGGGTGATGAAACTTCTTAAAAAGTCATTGAATTCCTTGGCAATACATTAACAGGGAATGTCTGTCACAAGCTTAACCAACATCTTAGCCCCCTCAATTCCATTTCTTATATAGTTACGTATTGAATACACAAGTTTCACCTCATCCCGTAACAGAATGTATCCCTTGATTACCTAACCCCCTCAAGGCATTCAAGCAGTTAAACAAAACACCCTCTGTAATTAGCAAAGCATTTGAGACATTCAAGTAGTTAAACAAAGTACCCCTTAAACTAACAAAGACTTTGATTAGGAAGGATTATTCCTTTGTTCCTTCTTTTCTTTCATCATTGTATTGACAGGAACTTCCGTCTTAATCTGATCATTCATATACATTCTATACATGATTTTCGATTCCTCCCAAAGTGCAATGATGACAAGGACTCCTAAGTTTCTGACACGAATCATTCCTATATACCTCACAAGGGGAAATGGGTGTGAATGGTGCCTCCCTCCCCCATGGGAGCCGTGTCACTGGTTACCAGGCGGAAAGCGGTGATGAGAGCTGGGGAGAAGGACTTGGTGTCGGCTGAGGAGAAGCTCAATGCGGCAGGGGTTGGAACTGGAGGAGCTTTAAGGTCCCTTTAGCCCAACTCATTGCGGGATTCGACGTCTTGCGGTCGGGCTTTAGGACCCAGCGGCGCTAGGCGAAGCGAGGCTGGGGTCGGACCTGATTGAAACCCTCGGCACCACCCGAGGCTGGTGAGTGCAGGGAAGGTCGGACCTGATTGAGACCCCCGCGTTATTTCTCCCTTGTCCGGTCCGTCCTATATAAGGCGGGAAGTGGCAGTGGGGCTGTTAGAGAAGGCGTTGCAGTTACTGCTTGGGATGGTTTAGGGGTTGCTGTGCACGGGAGGTAGTTCCTGCCTGCGATATTTATGCGTGTAATTGATCCCCGATAATTTTTAACCCCTACTATCATTAAATGTTTTCGGGAATAACCACTTTTACCTCAAAACTGATACAAAGCTCTGTTCCACCCCCCCAAAAAAATCTCATTTTTTTTTCCCAGCCGAGTGTTCTGCCCCCAGACGTGTTTGGGTACTTTGTGTGCACCCATAGATCAAAATTCTTTAGTTAACGGTCTTGAGTCCAGCCATCCCAACGGGAGTAACACTGGGAAGCTGTTCTTTGCATTCTGGGGTACTCCTGGGTGTCATTAAGAAGGGGAAATAGGTGTGAATGGTGTGCCTGCCCCCCGAGTGGGAACCGTGTCACTGGGTACCAGGCAGAAAGCGGTGATGAGAGCTGGGGAGAAGGACTTGGAATCAGCTGAGGAGAAGCTCAATGCGGCAGGGGTGGGAACCGAAAGAGCTTTAAGGCCCCTTTACCACAACCCCTTTAGCGGGATTCGCCGTCCTGAGGTAGGGGTTTAGGACCCAGCAGAGTTCGGCAAAGGCGACGGAGGCTGGGTCGGACCTGATTGAAGCCCGAGGTGCCAGCGGAGGTTGGTGCTTGCAGGGAAGGTCGGACCTGATTGAGACCCCCGCGTTGATTCGACCGCGTCCAATCACTCCCTATGTAAGCCGGGAGGCGTTGTCTAAGTCAGACATTGCTTTTTCTGGTGCTGTGGGGGTTCCTGTGTATGGTAGGTAGTTCTGCCCCGAGTAATTAGCGCCTGTAATTAATCTCCTGTAATAGTTAAACCGCCATGTCCTATTAAATGTATTGAGGAATAACACCTTTACCCTCAAACGAGCCACAAAACTGCTTTACACCCCCCAAAAAAACTCGTGTTTTTTTTTCTCCAACACAGAGTGCTTCTTTCAAACGGGTTTGGGTTCTGTCCTGGCCAGGGGAGGCTGCAGTGCGTAAAGTGGCTGCAGGAAACCTGGAGAGGGGCTTGGGACAAGGGCCTGTAGGGACAGGACAAGAGGAATGGCTTGAACCTGCCCGAGGGGAGACTGAGCTGAGCTCTTAGGCAGAAGCTCTTCCCTGTGAGGGTGCTGAGGCGCTGGCACAGGGTGCCCAGAGAAGCTGTGGCTGCCCCATCCCTGGCAGTGCTCAAGGCCAGGTTGGACACAGGGGCTTGGAGCAAGCTGCTCCAGTGGAAGGGGTCCCTGCTCGTGGCAGGGGTTGGGACTGGAGGAGCTTTAAGGTCCTTTCACCCCAACCCTTTGCGGGCTTCGACGTTTTGCGGTCAGGCTTTAGGACCCAGCGGCTTTGGCCGAAGGCGAAGCGATGTTGGGTCGGACCTCATTGAAGCCTGCGGAACCGTCGGAGGCTTCTCAGTGCAGGGAGGGTCGGACCTGATTGAGAACCCCGCGTTATTTCGAACTCGTCCGGTCCGCCCTATATAAGGCGGGAAGCGGCAGTACAGCTGTCAGAGAAGGAGTTGCAGTTAGTGTTTGTGGTTTTGTGAGGGCTGCTCTACATGGCAGGTAATTCCGGCCTGCGATACCAGTGCCTGTAATAGATCCGCGATAATTCTTAACCCATTTTTTCATCCTATTAAATGTTTTCGGGAATAACCACATTTATGTCAAACTTGACACAAAGCTCTGTGTTCCACCCCCGCAAAAAATCACTTTTTTTTTTTTTTCAACCCAGTGTTCTGCCCCCAGACGTGTTTGGGTACTTTGTGTGCACTCATAGATCAAACTCCTTTAGTTAACGGTGTTGAGTCCAGCCATCCCAGCGGGAGTAACACTGAGAAGCTGTTCTTTGCCTTCTGGGATACTCGTGGGTGTCATTAAGAAGGGGAAATTCGTGTGAATGGTGTGCCCCCCCATGGGAACCGTGTCACTGGTTACCAGGCAGAAAGCGGTGATGAGAGCTGGGGAGAAGGACTTGGCATCGGCTGAGGAGAACCTTAATGTGGCAGGGGTGGGAACTGAAAGAGCTTTAAGGCCCCTTTACCACAACCCCTTTAGCGGGATTCGCCGTCCTGCGGTCGGCCTTTAGGACCCAGCGGCTTTTGGCGACGGTGACGGATGCTTGGTCGGACCTGATTGAAGCCCACGGCTCCCCTCGGAGGCTTGTGAGTGCAGGGAAGGTCGGACCTGATTGAGACCCCCGCGTTGATTAGACAGCGTCCGATCTTGCCCTATACAAGGCAGGAGGCGGTGCCAGCGAGGTCAGTATGGGCGCTGTTGGTGCAGATTTTTTTGCTGGGAGCTGCAGGTAGCTGCTCCCCCAATGGTTGGCTCCGTCTAATTTAGCATTAAACTCTTCTGTTCTATTAAATGCGTTTCGGAATAACCCGTGTTTTCTCAAATGTGCCCCAAAGCCCTGCTTTCAGCTCCTACAAACACCCGTTGTTTCTCCAACTATAGTGCTGCCCCCAGAGGGGTTGGGGTTACTTTGTGTGTACCCATGGGTCAAACTCCTTCGGGACTAGTTTCGACTCCACCTATCCCAATGGGAGCATCACCGGGAAGCTGCTTTTTGCTTCCCGGGATATTCCTGGGTGTCATTAGAAGGGGAAATGCGTGTGAATGGAGCTTCCCTTCCGAATGCGGGCCATGTCATTGGTTACCAGGGAGAAAGCGGTGATGAGAGCTGGGGAGAAGGACTTGGTGTCGGCTGAGTAGAAGCTCAATGTGGCAGGGTGGAACTGGAGGAACTTTAAGGCCCCTTCACCCCAAACCATTGCGGGCTTCGACGTCCTGCGGTCCAGCTTTAGGACCCAGCGGAGTTCGGCGAAGGCGACGGAGGCTGGCGTCGGACCTGATTGAAGCCTGCGGCGCCACCGCAGGTTTGTGCTTGCAGGGGTGGTCGGACCTGATTGAGACCTCTGCTTTGTTTCTGCGGAGTCCCGTCCCGCCCGACATAAGGCGGGAGGAGGTATTTAGCAGCGGCAGTGGAGTTCTTGCTGCTTTTGGTGCTGGAGGGTTTTGCCGCGGAGCACGTAGCTTTGGTCCCTCGTATTAGCACCTCTAATTAATTGTTCATAATTGTTAAACTCTTATGTCCTATTAAGTACATTTGGAAATAACCCGTTTTTTTCCTCAAAGCTGCCCCAAATCTCTGCTTTCCACTCTTGGAAACAGCTGTTATTTCTATTTCCAACCCCAAGAGCTGCTCGCAGATGGATATGGGTTACTTCGTGTGCACCCATAGGCCAGAGCTTTTCAGGACCGGTTTAAAATCCGACCATCCCAATGGAAGCATCACCGGAAAGCTGATCTTTGCCTCCCGGGATACTCCTGGGTGTCAGTAGAAGGGGAAATGGGTGTGAATGGTGCCTCCCTCCCGCATGAAGGCTGTGTCACAGGTTGCCAGGCAGAAAGCGGTGAGATCTGGGAGAAGGACTTGGGGTGTCTGGTGAGCAGAAGCTCAATGTGGCAGGGGTTGGAATTGGAGGGGCTTTAAGGAACGTTCACCCAACCCACTGCAGGTTTCGACATCCTAAGGTTGGGCTTTAGGATCCAGCGGCGGTGGGCGAAGGCGAAGCGAGGCTGGGGTCGGACCTGATTGAAGCCTGCGGCTCCATAGGAAGGTGATGCTTGCAGGGGTGGTCGGACCTAATTGAGACCCCCCGCGTATTCGAACGTGTCCCGTCCCACCCTCTATAAGTCAGTAGGCGGCGACACCGGCTTCACTGCGATGTTTCCGCTTGTAGCGGGATTGGTGTCTGGGTGTGCGGTTGTAGTTCCGCTCCTGTAATTAATTCCTTGTAATTATTAAAGTTCCCCGACCTAGTAAATGAGTTTGGGAATAGCCCCTTTTCCCTCCAACCTGCCATAAAACCCTGCTTTCACCCTAAAAAACCCTTTATTTCTCCATTCCCGAGTGCTCCCCGTGGAAGCGTTTGGGTTGCTTCGTGTGCACCTATGGGTCAAACCCCTTCGGGACCTTTTTTGACTCCAGCCATCCTAATGGGAGCATCACTGGGAAGCTGCTCAGTTTATGCATGGCGGGATTCGAGGTCCTGCGGTCGGGCTTTATTACTCAGCGGCTTTGGGCGAAGGCGAAGCGAAGCGGAGGGGTCGGACCTGATTGAAGCCTGCGGCGTCCCGGAGGCAAGTGCTTGCATGGAAGGCCGGACCTGATTGAGACCCCCGCGTTGATTCGACCGCGTCCGGTCCCGCCCAATAGAAGGCGGGAGGCGGTAGCAGCGGCGTATGTAGAGATGGTGTTGCTTCTGTTGCTTTGGGGGTTGTGGTGCTTTGCAGGTAGCTTCGCCTCCCTTAATTAGCGCCTGTAATAAGCCCCTTATAATCATTTAACCCCACTGTCCTTTTAAATGTATTTGGAACTACCCGTTTTCCCTCAAACCCACCACAAACCACTGCTTTCCACCCGAAAATGATACCAGTTATTTCTTGTTTTAGCTCAAGCTGCTTCGTGCAGATGGGTTTTGGATTTTTTGTGTGCACCCGTGGGTCAAATCCCTTTAGGACCGGTTTTAACTCCAGCCATCGAAAAGGGATCATCACTGGGAAGCTGCTCTTCGCATTCTGGGATACTCTTGGGTGTCATTAGAAGGGGAAATGGGTGTGAATGGTGCCTCTATCCCCCAGGGAGGCAGTGTCACTGGTTACCAGGCAGAAAGCGGTGATGAGAGCTGGGGAAATGGACTTGGCGTCGGCTGAGGAGAAGCTCAATGTGACAGGGGTTGGAACTGGAAGAGCTTTAAGGCCCCTTCACCTCAACCCATTGCTGGCTTAGACGTCCTGCGTCGGGCTTTAGGACCCAGCGGAGTTCGGCGAAGGCGACGGAGGCTGGGGTCGGACCTGATTGAAGACCGCAGCGCCACCGCAGGTTGGTGCTTGCAGGGAAGGTCGGACCTGATTGAGACCTTGTCTTGTCCCGCCCTATGTAAGTCAGAAAGCGGTGGCAGCTGCTTCATTTGGGGGGCTGCTGCTGTTGTGCTCGGTGTTATTGTGTGGTGCAGGTAGTTTCGCCCGTTGTGGTTATTAAACCTCCGCTTCCCTATTAAATGCATTTGGGAATAACCCGGTTTTCCTCAAAAGCACCATAAACCCTGCTTTCCACCCCAAGGTGCTGCCCTAAGAAGGGGTGGGGTTACTCTGTGTGCCCCCATGGGTGAAACTCCGTTCGGGACCTTTTTCGATTCCAGCCATCCTAATGGGAGCATCACTGGGAAACTGCTCACCCCAACCCATTGCGGGCTTCGACGTCCTGCGATCAGGCTCTAGGACCCATCGGCTTCGGGCAAAGGGAAAGGGAGGCTGGGTCGGACCTGATTGAAGCCTGCGGCTCTATCGGAGTCTGGTGAGTGTAGGAAGGTCGGACCTGATTGAGACCCCCGCGTTGATTGGACAGCGTTCGATCTTGCCCTAGAAATGGAGGAGGCGGTGGCAGCGAAAGCAATTTGGGTGCTGTAGGTGCAGTTTTTTTTGCCGGGAGCTGCAGGTAGCTGCTCCCCCAACGGTTGGCTCCGTCTAATTTATTCTCTGTTAGCATTAAACTGTTCTGTCCTATTAAATGCTTTTCGTAATACCCCATGTTTTCTCAAATGCACCGCAAAGCCCTACTTTGTGCTCCTAGAAACACCTGTTGTTTGTCCAGCTCGAGTGCTCCCCGCAGAGGGGTTGGGGTTACTTTGTGTGTACCCGTGGGTCAAACTCCTTCGGGACTAGTTTTGACTGCAGCCATCCCAAAGGGATCATCACCGGGAAACTGCTTTTTGCCTTCTGGGATATTCCTGGGTGTCATTAGGAAGGGGTGTGAATGGTGCCTCCCTTTCCCATGAGGGCCGTATGATTGGTTACCAGGCAGAAAGCGGTGATGAGAGCTGGGGAGAAGGACTTGGCGTCGGCTGAGCAGAAGCTCAATGTGGCAGCGGGTGGAACTGGAGGACCTTTAAGGCCCCTTCACCCCAGCCCATTGTGGGCTTCGACGTCCTGCGGTCGGGCTTTAGGACCCAGCGGAGTTCGGCGAAGGCGACGGAGGCTGGGGTCGGACCTGATTGAAGCCCGCAGCGCCACCGCGGGTTGGTGCTTGCAGGGGTGTTCGGACCTGATTGAGACCTTGTCTTGTCCCGCCCTATGTAAGTCAGGAAGCGGTGGCAGCTGCTTCAGTTGGGGGGCTGCTGGTGTTGTGGTCGGTGTTATTGTGTGGTGCAGGTAGTTTTGCCCGTTGTGGTTATTAAACCCCCGCTTCCCTATTAAATGCATTTGGGAATAAGCCGGTTTTCCTCAAAAGCACCGTAAACCCTGATTTCCACCCCAAGGTGCTGCCCTAAGAAGGGGTGGGGTTACTCTGTGTGCCCCCATGGGTCAAACTCCTTTCGGGACCTTTTTCGATTCCAGCCATCCTAATGGGAGCATCACTGGGAAACTGCTCACCCCAAGCCATTGCTGGCTTCGACGTCCTGCGATCAGGCTTTAGGACCCATCGGCTTCGGAGAAAGGGAAAGCGAGGCTGGGTCGGACCTGATTGAAGCCTGCGGCTCTATCGGAGTCTGGTGAGTGTAGGAAGGTCGGACCTGATTGAGACCCCCGCGTTGATTGGACCGCGTTCGACCTTGCCCTAGATAAGGGAGGAGGCGGTGGCAGGGAAAGCAGTGTGGGTGCTGTAGGTGCAGTTTTTTTTTGCCGGGAGCTGCAGGTAGCTGCTCCCCCAATGGTTGGCTCCGTCTAATTTATTCTCTGTGAGTATTAAACTGTTCTGTCCTATTAAATGCTTTTCGTAATAGCCCGTGTTTTCTCAAATGCGCCCCAAAGACCTGCTTTCTGCTCCTATAAACACCCGTTGTTTGTCCAGCTCGAGTGCTCCCCGCAGAGGGGTTGGGGTTACTTTGTGTGTACCCGTGGGTCAAACTCCTTCGGAATTAGTTTTGACTCAAGCCATCCCAAAGGGAGCATCACCGGGAAGCTGCTTTTTGCCTTCTGGGATATTCCTGGGTGTCATTAGAAGGGGATATGTGTGTGAATGGTGCCTCCCTTCCCCATGCGGACCGTATCATTGGTTACCAGGCAGAAAGTGGTGATGAGAGCTGGGGAGAAGGACTTGGTGTCGGCTGAGGAGAAGCTCAATGTGGCAGCGGGTGGAACTGGAGGAATTATAAGGCCCCTTCACGGCAACCCATTGCGGGCTTCGATGTCCTGCTGTCAGGCTTTAGGACCCAGCGGAGTTCGGCGAAGGCGGCGGAAGCTGGGGTCGGACCTGATTGAAGCCTGCGGCTCCATAGGAAGCTGGTGCTTGCAGGGGTGGTCGGACCTGATTGAGACCCGCGAGTATGCGACCGTCTCCCGTCCCACCTTCTATAAGTCAGTAGGCGGCGACACCGGCTTCAGTGTGATGCTGCTGCTTGTAGCGGGATGGGTGTCTGGGTATGGGGTTGTAGTCCCGCTCCTGTAATTAGTTCATTGTAATTATTAAAATCCACCGGCCTCGTAAATGAGTTTGGGAATAGCCCCTTTTTCCTCCAACCTGCCATAAAACCCTGCTTTCACCCTAAAATACCCTTTATTTCTCCATCCCCGAGTACTCTTCGTGGAAGTATTTGGGTTGCTTTGTGTGCACCTATGGGTGAAACCCCTTCGCGACCTTTTTCGACTCCAGCCATCTTAATGGGAGCATCACTGGGAAGCTGCTCACCCCAATCCATTGCGGAATTCGAGGTCCTACTGTCGGGGTTTAGTACCCAGCGGCTTTGGGCGAAGGCGAAGCGAGGCGAGGGGTCGGACCTGATTGAAGCCTGCGGTGCCCCGGAGTCTGGTGCTTGCAGGGGTGGTCGGACCTGATTGAGACCCCCGCGTTGATTCGACCGGGTCCGGTCCCACCCAATAGAAGGCGGGAGGCGGTGGCAGCGACGCCTGTAGAGGTACTGTTGCTTCCTGTTGCTTTGGGTGTTGTGGTGCTCTGCAGGTAGCTTCGCCTCCCTTAATTAACGCCTGTAATAAGCCCCTTATAATCATTTAATCCCACTGTCCTTTTAAATGTATTTAGGAACTACCCGTTTTCCTTAAAACCCACCACAAACTACAGTGTTCCACCCGAAAATGATACCCGTTATTTCTTGTTTTAACCCAAGTGGCTCCCCGAAAATGGGTTTTGGTTTCTTTGTGTGCCCCCGCGGCTCAAATTCCTTTAGGACCGGTTTTAACTCCAGCCATGGCAATGGGATCATCACTGGGAAGCTGCTCTTTGAATTCTGGGATACTCTTGGGTGTCATTAGAAGGGGAAATGGGTGTGAATAGTGCCTCCCTCCCGCATGGAGGCCATGTCAATGGTTACCAGGCAGAAAGCGGTGAGACCTGGGAAAATGACTTGGGGTGTCGGGTGAGGAGAAGCTCGATGTGCCAGGGGTTGGAACTGGACGAGCTTTAAGGCCCCTTCACCCAATGCATTGCAGGTTTCAATGTCCCAAGTTTGGGCTTTGGATCAAGGGCCGGCGGGCGAAGGGGAAGCGAGGCGGAGGGGTCGGACCTGATTGAAGCCTGCGGCTCCATCGGAGGCTGGTGCTTGCAGGGGTGGTCTGACCTGATTGAGACCCCCGCGTATATTCGACCGTGTCCTGTCCCACCCTCTATAACTCAGTAGGCGGCAACAGCGCCTTCACTGCGAGGCTGCTGCTTGTAGCGGGATGGGTCTGGGTGTGTGGCAAGTAGTTCCGCTGCTGTAATTAACTCCCTGTAATTATTAAAATCCCGCGTCATAGTAAAAGTGTTTGGGAATAGCCCCCTTTCCCTCCAACCTGCCATAAAACCCTGCTTTCACCCTAAAAAACCCTTTATTTCTCCGTCCCCGAGTGTCCCCCGTGAAACCGTTTGGGTTGCTTCGTGTGCACCTATGGGTCAAACCCCTTCGGGACCTTTTTCGACTCCAGCCATCTTAATGGGAGCACCACTGGGAAGGTGCTCACTTTATGCGGGATTCGAGGTCCTGCGGTCGGGCTTTACTACCAGGAGGCTTTGAGCGAAAGCAAAGCGAGGCGGGGGTCGGACCTGATTGAAGCCTGCGGCGCCCTAGAATCTGGAGCTTGCAGGGGTGGTCGGAGCTGATTGAGACCCCCGCGTTGATTAGACCACGTCCGGTCCCGCCCTATAGAAGGCGGGAGGCGGTGGCAGCGGCGTATGTAGAGATGGTGTTGCTTCTGTTGCTTTAGGGGTTGTGGTGCTCTGCAGGTAGCTTCGCCTCCCTTAATTAGCGCCTGTAATAAGCCCCTTATAATCATTTAACCCCACTGTCCTTTTAAATGTATTTGGAACTACCCGTTTTCCCTCAAACCCACCACAAACCACTGCTTTCCACCCGAAAATGATACCCGTTATTTCTTGTCTTAGCTCAAGCTGCTCCGTGCAGGTGGGTTTTGGATTTTTTGTGTGCACCCGTGGGTCAAACCCCTTTAGGACCGGTTTTAACTCCACCCATGGCAATGAGATCATTACTGGGAAGCTGCTCTTTGCATTCTGGAATACTCTTTGGTGTCATTAGGAAGGGGAAATGGGTGTGAATGGTGCCTCTATCCCCCATGGAGGCAGTATCATTGGTTACCAGGCAGAAAGCGGTGATGCGACCTGGGGAGAAGGACTTGGCGTCGGCTGAGGAGAAGCTCAATGTGACAGGGGTTGGAACTGGAAGAACTTTAAGGCCCCTTCACCTCAACCCATTGCTGGCTTAGACGTCCTGCGTCGGGCTTTAGGACCCAGCGGAGTTCGGCGAAGGCGACGGAGGCTGGGGTCGGACCTGATTGAAGACCGCAGCGCCACCGCAGGTTGGTGCTTGCAGGGAAGGTCGGACCTGATTGAGACCTTGTCTTATCCCGCCCTATGTAAGTCAGGAAGCGGTGGCAGCCGCTTCATTTGGGGGTCTGCTGGTGTTGTGGTCGGTGTTATTGTGTGGTGCAGGTAGTTTTGCCCGTTGTGGTTATTAAACCCCCGCTTCCCTATTAAATGCATTTGGGAATAAGCCGGTTTTCCTCAAAAGCACCGTAAACCCTGATTTCCACCCCAAGGTGCTGCCCTAAGAAGGGGTGGGGTTACTCTGTGTGCCCCCATGGGTCAAACTTCTTTCGGGACCTTTTTCGATTCCAGCCATCCTAATGGGAGCATCACTGGGAAACTGCTCATGCCAACCCATTGCGGGCTTCGACGTCCTGCGATCAGTCTTTAGGACCCATCGGGTTCGGGCAGAGGCAAAGCGAGGCTGGGTCGGACCTGATTGAAGCCTGCGGCTCTATCGGAGTCTAGCGCCTGTAGGAAGGTCGGACCTGATTGAGACCCCCGCGTTGATTGGACCGCGTTCGATCTTGCCCTAGATATGGGAGGAGGCGGTGGCAGGGAAAGCAGTGTGGGTGCTGTAGGTGCAGTTTTTTTTGCCGGGAGCTGCAGGTAGCTGCTCCCGCAATGGTTGGCTCCGTCTAATTTATTCTCTCTTAGCATTAAACTGTTCTGCCCTATTAAATGATTTTCGTAATAGCCCATGTTTTCTCAAATACACCCCAAATCCCTCCTTTGTGCTCCTAGGAACACCCGTTGTTTGTCCAGCTCGAGTGCTCCCCGCAGAGGGGTTGGGGTTACTTTGTGTGTGCCCGTGGGTCAAACTGCTTCGGGACTAGTTTTGACTCCAACCATCCCAAAGGGAGCATCACCGGGAAGCTGCTTTTTGCCTTCTGATATATTCCTGGGTGTCATTAGGAAGGGGTGTGAATGGTGACTCCCTTTCCCATGCAGGCTGTATGATTGTTTACCAGGTAGAAAGCGGTGATGAGACCTGGGGAGAAGGACTTGGTGTCGGCTGAGGAGAAGCTCAATGTGGCAGGGGGTGGAACTGGAGGAATTATAAGGCCCCTTCACCCCAGACCATTGCGGGCTTCGACGTCCTGCGGTCGGGCTTTAGGACCCAGCGGAGTTCGGCGAAGGCGACGGAGGCTGGGGTCGGACCTGATTGAAGCCCGCAGCGCCACCGCAGGTTGGTGTTTGCAGGGAAGGTCGGACCTGATTGAGACCCCCGCTTTTTCTCTGCAGCTTCCCGTCCGCCCGATATAAGGCGGGAGGCGGTGTTAGCAGTGTCAGTGGAGTTCTTGGTGCTTTTCGTGCTGGAGGGTTTTGCCTCGGAGCACGTAGCTTTGGTCCCTCGTATTAGTGGTTGTAATTAACAGTTCATTGTGGTTAAACTCATACGTCCTTTTAAATAAAATTTCGGATAACCCGTTTTTTCCTCAAAGCTGCCCCAAATCTCTGCTTTCCACTCTTGGAAACACCTCTTATTTCCATTTCCAACCGCAAGCGCTCCTCCCAGATGGATATGGGTTACTTTATGTGCACCCATAGCCAGACTTTTTCAGGACCGGTTACAAAAATGGCCAGCCCAATGGGAGCATCACTGGAAAGCTGATCTTTGCCTCCCGGGATACTCCTGGGTGTCAGTAGAAGGGGAAATGGGTGTGAATGGTGCCTCTGTCCAGCATGGAGGCCATGTCACTGGTTACCAGGCAGAAAGCGGTGAGACCTGGGCAGAAGGACTTGGGGTGTAGGGTGAGGAGAAGCTCAATATGGCAGGGGTTGCAACTGGAGGAGCTTTAAGGACCCTTCACCCCAACCCTTTGCACGTTTCGAAGTCCTACATTTGGGCTTTAGGATCCAGCGACAGTGGGTGAAGGTGAAGCGAGGCTGGGGTCGGACCTGATTGAAGGCTGCGGCTCCATCGGAGGCTGGTGCTTGGAGAGGTTGTCAGACGTGATTGAGAACCCCGAGTAGATTCGACCGTGTCCCGTCCCACCCTCTATAAGTCAGTAGGCGGCAACAGCGCCTTCAGTGGGATGGGTTTCTGGGTGTGCGGGAAGTAGTTCCGCTCCTGTAATTAATTCCTTGTAACTATTAAAGTTCCCCGGCCTAGTAAATGTGTTTGGGAATAGCCCCTTTTCTCTCCAACCTGCCATAAATCCCTGCTTTCACCCTGAGAAACACCCTTTATTTCTCCATCCCCGAGTGCTCGTCGTGGAAGCGTTTGGGTTGCTTCGTGTGCACCCATGGGTCAAACCCCTTCGGGACCTTTTTCAAATCCAGCCATCCGAACGGGAGCATCACTGGGAAGCTGCTCACCCCAGCCCACAGCGGAATTTGAGGTCCTGCGGTCGGGCTTTAGTATCCAGCGGCTTTGGGCGAATGCGAAGCGAGGCGGAGGGGTCGGACCTGATTGAAGCCTGCGGCGTCCCGGAATCTGGTGCTTGAAGGGGTGGTCGGACCTGATTGAGACCCCCGCGTTGATTCGACCGCGTCCGATCCCGCCCAATAGAAGGCGGGAGGCGGTGGCAGCGACGCCTGTAGAGATACTGTCGCTTCCTGTTGCTTTGGGGGTTGTGGTGCTCTGCAGGTAGCTTCGCCTCCCTTAATTAGCGCCTGTAATGAGCCCCTTATAATCATTTAACACCATTGTCCTTTTAAATGTATTTAGGAACTACCCGTTTTCCTTCAAATCCACTAGAAACCACTGCTTTCCACCCGAAAATGATACCCGTTATTTCTTGTTTTAACCCAAGTGGCTCCCCGAAAATGGGCTTTGGTTTCTTTGTGTGCCCCCGCGAATCAGATTCCTTTAGGACCGGTTTTAACTCCAGCCATCGCAATGGGATCATCACTGGGAAGCTTCTCTTTGCATTCTGGGATACTCTTGGGTGTCATTAGAAGGTGAAATGGGTGTGAATGGTGCCTCTATCCCCCATGGAGGCAGTGTCACTGGTTACCAGGCATAAAGCGGTGATGAGACCTGGGGAGAAGGACTTGGCGTCGGCTGAGGAGAAGCTCAATGTGGCAGGGGTTGGAACTGGAAGAGCTTTAAGGCCCCTTCACCTCAACCCATTGCTGGTTTAGACATCCTGCGTCGGGCTTTAGGACCCAGCGGAGTTCGGCGAAGGCGACGGAGGCTGGGGTCGGACCTGATTGAAGCCCGCGGCGCCACCGCAGGTTGGTGCTTGCAGGCAAGGTCGGACCTGATTGGACCTTCTCTGGTCCCGCCCTATGTAAGTCAGGAAGCGGTGGCAGCCGCTTCAGTTGGGGGGCTGCTGCTGTTGTGGTCGGTGTTATTGTGTGGTGCAGGTAGTTTTGCCCGTTGTGGTTATTAAACCTCCGCTTCCCTATTAAATGCATTTGGGAATAAGCTGGTTTTCGTCAAAAGCAACCTAAACCCTGCTTTCCACCCCAAGGTACTGCTCTCAGAAGGGGTGGGGTTACTTTGTGTGCCCCCATGGGTGAAACTCCTTTCGGGACCTTTTTCGATTCCATCAGCCTAATGGAAGCATCACTGGGAAACTGCTCACCCCAACCCATTGCGGGCTTCGACGTCCTGCGGTCAGGCTTTATGACCCAGCTGCTTTGGGAAAAGCAAAGAGAGGCTGGGTCGGACCTGATTGAAGCCTGCGGCGACACCGGAGGCTTGTGATGTTAGGGAACGTCGGACCTGATTGAAACCCCCGCGTTGATTGGACCACGTTCAATCTTGCCCTAAAAAAGGGAGGAGGCGGTGCCAGCGAGGTCAGTATGGGCGCTGTTGCAGTTTTTTTTTTTACCGGGAGCTGCAGGTAGCTGCTTCCCCAATGGTTGGCTCCGTCTAATTTATACTCTGTTAGCATTAAACTGTTCTGTCCTATTAAATGCGTTGTGGAATAAGCCATGTTTTCCCAAATGCGCCCCAAAGTCCTGCTTTCAGCTCCTAGAAACACTCGTTGTTTGTCCAACTCGAGTGCTCCCCGCAGAGGGGTTGGGGTTGCTTTGTGTGTACCCATGGGTCAAACTCCTTCGGGACTAGTTTTGACTCCAGCCATCCCAATGGCACCATCACTGGGAAGCTGCTTTTTGCTTTCCGGGATATTCCTGGGTGTCATTAGGAAGGGGAAATGTGTGTGAATGCTGCTTCCCTTCCACATGCGGGCCATGTCATTGGTTACCAGGCAGAAAGCGGTGATGAGAGCTGGGGAGAAGGACTTGGCGTCGGCTGAGGAGAAGCTTAGTGTGGCAGGGGTTGGAACTGGAAGAGCTTTAAAGCCCCTTCACCGCAAGGCATTGGTGGCTTCGATGTCCTGCGGTCGGGCTTTAGGACCCAGCGGAGTTCGGCGAAGGCGACGGAGGCTGGGGTCGGACCTGATTGAAGCCCGCAGCGCCACCGCAGGTTGGTGCTTGCAGGGAAGGTCGGACCTGATTGAGACCTTGTCTGGTCCCGCCCTATGTAAGTCAGGAAGCGGTGGCAGCTGCTTCAGTTGGGGGGCTCCTACTGTTGTGGTACGTGTTATTGTGTGGTGCAGGTAGTTTCGCCCGTTGTGGTTATTAAACCCCCGCTTCCCTATGAAATGCATTTGGGAATAAGCCGGTTTTCCTCAAAACCACCGTAAACCTTGCTTTCCACCCCAAGGTGCTGCCCTCAGAAGGGGTGGGGTTACTTTGTGTGCCCCCATGGGTGAAACTCCTTTCGGGACCTTTTTCGATTCCAGCCATCCTAATGGGAGCATCACTGGGAAACTGCTCACCCCAACCCATTGCGGGCTTGGACGTCCTGCGGTCGGGGTTTAGGACCCATCGGGTTCAGGTGAAGGCAAAGGGAAGCGCGGTCGGACCTGATTGAAGCCTGCGGCGACACCGGAGGCTTGTGATGTCAGGGAACGTCGGACCTGATTGAAACCCCCGCGTTCATTTTATCGCGTCCGATATTGCCGTATACAAGGCAGGAGACTGTGACAGTGAAGGCAGTTTGGGTGCTGTTGCTGCAGTTTATTTTGCCGGGAACTGCTGGTAGCTGCTCCCGCAATGTTTGGCTCCGTCTAATTTAGCATTAAACTGTTCTGTCCTATTAAATGCGTTTCGGAATAACCGCTGTTTTCTCAAATGCGCCCCAGAGCCCTGCTTTCCGCTCCTAGAAGCACCCGTTGTTTGTCCAACTCGAGTGCTGCCCGTAGAGGGGTTGGGGTTACTTTGTGTGTACCCATGGGTCAAACTCCTTCGGGACTAGTTTCGACTCCAGCTATCCCAATGGGAGCATCACCGGGAAGCTGCTTTTTGCCTTCTGGGATATTCCTGGGTGTCATTAGGAAGGGGAAATTTGTATGAATGGTACCTCCCTTCCCCATGGCGGCAGTGCCACTGGTTACCAGGCAGAAAGCGGTGATGAGATCTGGGGAGAAGGACTTGGTGTCGGCTGAGGAGAAGCTCAATGTGACAGGGGTTGGAACTGGAGGAGCTTTAAGGCCCCTTCACCTCAACCCATTGCGGGCTTAGACGTCCTGCGGTCGGGCTTTAGGACCCAGCGGAGTTCGGCAAAAGCGACGGAGGCTGGGGTCGGACCTGATTGAAGCCCGCGGAGCCACCACAGGGTGGTGTTTGCAGGGAAGGTCGGACCTGATTGAGACCTTGTCTGGTCCCGCCCTATGTAAGTCAGGAAGCGGTGGCAGCTGCTTCAGTTGGGGGGCTGCTGCTGTTGTGGTCGGTGTTATTGTGTGGTGCAGGTAGTTTTGCCCGTTGTGGTTATTAAACCCCCGCTTCCCTATTAAATGCATTTGGGAATAAGCCGGTTTTCCTCAAAAGCACCGTAAACCCTGCTTTCCACCCGAAGGTGATGCCCTTAGAAGGGGTGGGGTTAGTCTGTGTGCCCCCATGGGTCAAACTCCTTTCGGGACCTTTTTCGATTCCAGCCATCCTAATGGGAGCATCACTGGGAAACTGCTCACCCCAACCCATTGCGGGCTTCGACGTCCTGCGATCAGGCTTTAGGACCCATCGGCTTCCGGCAAAGGGAAAGCGAGGCTTGGTCGGACCTGATTGAAGCCTGCTGCTCTATCGGAGTCTGGTGAGTGTAGGAAGGTCGGACCTGATTGAGACCCCCGCGTTGATTGGACCGCGTTCGACCTTGCCCTAGATAAGGGAGGAGGCGGTGGCAGGGAAAGCAGTGTGGGTGCTGTAGGTTCAGGGTTTTTTTGCCGGGAGCTACAGGTAGCTGCTCCCGCAATGGTTGGCTCCGTCTAATTTATTCTCTGTTAGCATTCAACTGTTCTGCCCTATTAAATGCGTTTCGTAATAGCCCATGTTTTCTCAAATACACCCCAAAGCCCTCCTTTGTGCTCCTAGAAACACCCGTTGTTTGTCCAGCTCGAGTGCTCCCCGCAGAGGGGTTGGGGTTACTTTGTGTGTACCCGTGGGTCAAACTCCTTCGGGACTAGTTTTGACTCCAGCCATCCCAAAGGGAGCATCACCGGGAAGCTGCTTTTGCCTTCTGATATATTCCTGGGTGTCATTAGGAAGGGGTGTGAATGGTGCCTCCCTTTCCCATGCGGGCCGTATGATTGGTTACCAGGCAGAAAGCGGTGATGAGAGCTGGGGAGAAGGACTTTGCGTCGGCTGAGTAGAAGCTCAATGTGGCAGGGGGTGGAACTGGAGGAACTTTAAGGCCCCTTCACCCCAGCGCATTGCGGGCTTCGACGTCCTGCGGTCGGGCTTTAGGACCCAGCGGAGTTCGGCGAAGGCGACGGAGGCTGGGTCGGACCTGATTGAAACCCTCGGCGCCACCGGAGGTTGGTGTTTGCAGGGGTGTTCGGACCTGATTGAGACCTCCGCTTTTTCTCTGCAGATTCCTGTCCGCCCGACATGAGGCGGGAGGCAGTGTTAGCAGCTGCAGTGGAGTTCTTGCTGCTTTTCGTGCTGGAGGGTTTTGCCGCGGATCATGTAGCTTTGGTCCCTCGTATTAGCGCCTCTAATTAATTGTTCATAATTGTTAAACTCTTATGTCCTATTAAAAACATTTGGAAATAACCAGTTTTTTCCTCAGAGCTGCCCCAAATCTCTGCTTTCCACTCTTGGAAACACCTGTTATTTCTATTTCCAACCCCAAGTGCTGCTCACACATGGATATGGGTTACTTTGTGTGCACCCATAGGCCAGAGTTTTTCAGGACCGGTTTCAAATCCGGCTATCCGAATGGGAGCATCACTGGAAAGCTGATCTTTGCCTCCCGGGATACTCCTGGGTGTCAGTAGAAGGGGAAATGCGTGTGACTGGTGCCTCCCTCCTGCATGGAGGCTGTGTCACTGGTTACCAGGCAGAAAGCAGTGAGACCTGGGAGAAGGACTTGGGGTGTCGGGTGAGGAGAAGCTCAATGTAGCAGGGGTTGGAACTGGACGAGCTTTAAGGCCCCTTCACCCAACCCACTGCAGGTTTCAATGTCCAAAGTTTGGGCTCTAAGATTCAGCGACAGCGAGCGAAGTCGAAGCGAGACTCGGGTCGGACCTGATTGAAGCCTGCGGCTCCATAGGAAGCTAGTGCTTGAAGGGTTGGTCGGACCTGATTGAGACCCACGCGTATTCGACAGTGTCCCGTCCCACCCGCTATATGTCAGTAGGGGGCGACACCGGATTCACTGCGATGTTTCTGCTTGTAGCGGGATTGGTGTCTGGGTCTCCGGTTGTAGTTCCGCTCTTGTAATTAATTTCTTGTAATTATTAAAGTCCCCCAGCCTAGTAAATGTGTTTGGGAACAGCCTCTTTTCCCTCCAACCTGCCATAAAACCCTGCTTTCACCCAGAAAAACACCCTTTATTTCTTCATACCCGAGTGCTCCCTGTGGAAGTGTTTGGGTTGCTTCATGTGCACGTACGGATCAAACACCTTCGGTACCTTTTTCAACTCCAGCTATCCTAACGGGATCATCACTGGGAAGCTGCTCAGTTTATGCCTTGCGGGATTCGAGGTCCTGCGGTTGGGCTTTAGGACCCAGCGGCGTTGGGCGAAGGCGAAGCGAAGCGGAGGAGGCGGACCTGATTGAAGCCTGCGGCCGACCGGAGCCTGGAGCTTGAAGGGGTGGTCGGACCTGATTGAGACCCCCGCGTTGATTCGACCGCGTCCGGTCCCGCCCAATAGAAGGCGGGAGGCGGTGGCAGCGACGTCTGTGGACACACTGTTGCTTCCTGTTCCTTTGGGGATTGTGGTGCTTTGCAGGTAGCTTCGCCTCCCTTAATTAGCACCTGTAATAAGCCCCTTATAATCATTTAACCCCACTGTCCTTTTAAATGTATTTAGGAACTAGCCGTTTTACTTCAAACCCACCACAAACCACTTCTTTCCACCCGAAAAGAATACCCGTTATTTCTTGTTTTAACTCAAGCTGCTCCCTCCAGATGGGATTTGGTTTCTTTGTGTGCACCCGTGGGTCAAACCCTTTTAGGACCGGTTTTAACTCCAGCCGTCTCAAAGGGATCATCACTGGGAAGCTGCTCTTCGCATTCTGGGATACTCTTGGGTGTCATTAGGAAGGGGAAATGGGTGTGAATGTTGCCTCTATCACCCATGGAGGCAGTGTCACCGGTTACCAGGCAGAAAGCGGTGATGAGAGCTGGGGAGAAGGTCTTGGCGTCGGCTGAGAAGAAGCTCAATGTGGCAGGGGTGGAACTGGAGGTATTTAAGGGCCCTTCACCTCAACCCATTGCGGGCTTCGACGTCCTGCTTCGGGCTTTAGGACCCAGCGGAGTTCGGCGAAGGCGACGGAGGCTGGGGTCGGACCTGATTGAAGCCTGCAGCGCCACCGCAGGTTGGTGCTTGCAGGGAAGGTCGGACCTGATTGAGACCTTGTCTTGTCCCGCCCTATGTAAGTGAGGAAGCGGCTGCCGCTGCTTCAGTTGGGGGCTGCTGCTGTTGTGGTCGGTGTTATTGTGTGGTGCAGGTAGTTTTGCCCGTTGCGGTTATTAAACCCCCGCTTCCCTATTAAATGCATTTGGGAATAACCCGGTTTTCCTCAAAAGCACCGTAAACCCTGCTTTCCACCCCAAGGTGCTGCCCTCAGAAGGGGTGGTGTTACTTTGTGTGCCCTCATGGGTCAAACTCCTCTAGGGACCTTTTTCGATTCCAGCCATCCTAATGGGAGCATCACTGGGAAACAGCTCACCCGGACCTTTGCGGGCTTCGACGTTCTGCGGTCGGGGTTTAGGACCCATCGGCTCCGGGTGAAGGCGACGCGAAGCTGAGTCGGACCTGATTGAAGCCTGCGGCGACACCGGAGGCTGGTGCTTGCAGGGAGGTGCGGACCTGATTGAAACCCCCGCGTTGATTGGACCGCGTCCGCTCCATCCCTATATAAGGCGGGAGGCAGCGAGAGCAGCGCAGTTAGAGGTGGTGGAGTGTTTGCGTGAGGAGCTGTAAGTAGTTTCGCCGTTATAACTAATTGTTTTAGCTGCCGTAATAAATGTGTTTGGAAATAATTATTTTTCTTAAACCTATCATAAACCCCTGCTTTCTACCCCCAGAATACCTGTTAATGTTTTTGTTCTACCCAGAGTGCTGTAATTTGAGGTGGTGGGGTCTTTTCATGTTGAGCTGTAAGTAGTTTGTCCCTTATACTTAATTTTTTTAGCCATCGTAGTAAATGTGTTTGGAAATAATTCCTTTGCGTGAAACCTACCATAAACCCCTGCTTTCCACCCCTAAAATACCTGTTATTTCTTTGTTCTACCCAGAGTGCTACCCACAGATGGGACTATGGACATAAAAGGGAAGAGGCTGTGGTAAAACCCATTTTGCCCTTCAAAACCATGGTTTTGATCAAATCCTTTTATTTATGTCAGCTCCTCAGAAATCCATTTTCCCTTAACTCTGCGTGTTATAAACTCTTTTTCCTCCCCAAACCCCTTATTCTCCATAATAACCCTCCCTTTATTCCCACCCAGACCAGCACTTTCAGCCTAACCCAGATTTATTCTCAAAACTTCCTTTTTTGTTCTCAAAATGATGGGTTTATTATAAAAAAACCCTAGAAAACACCGTTTTCATTAACAAAATATTTTTCCCCATAAAACACATTTTCCCCTCGGCGGTGACTCCATCCTTGGGGGACCACAAGAACCAAGGGCCCTGTGTGTGGGGGTGCGTGCGAGGGGGGGTCCCTATGTTATGAGCTGTGCTTCTGTCTCTTCCAGAAGCGCTTGACATCGGGGTGCCCGCCGGGGGTCACTACCATGAGCCGCCGGCCTGGGTGCTCGAACACCAGCACCCCCAGCGCCCGTGCGTGGTCCCGCAGCACCTCGAAGTCCACCTGCGACAGGAACTGGTTGTACAGCACCCCTGGATGGAGCAAAGGGAATGGGGCGGGTGGTCAGCATCACCCTCATGGGGTGGCTGCATCCCAATAGGGGGATGCCATCGCCCCATAGAGACCTCAAGGGGATGTCACCTTCCAATGGGGGCTTAAAGGGAGGTGTCACCATCACCAATCCTTGGGGACACTGGGTTGGGGGGGGACATTGGGGGTGCCTCACCCTCGGAGAAGCGCAGGCGGTCCCGCTCCAGCTCCCACAGGCGGATCTGGTCGGTGATGGTGGGGGGCAACCCCGGGGCCTGAGGGGGGGAAACAGCAGCGTGGACACAGGGACCCCCCTACTATGGATACCCCCCCTTATAGACCCCCCCTGCACCCACCTGCCTGGCCATGACGGGGTGCGCTCGGGTACGGAGGAAGTGGATGATCTGGGTGGGGAGGAAGAGGTTAATGGGGGCACCCCAATATCCCCTATGAGGAACCCCAATACCCCCATTCCCCCTTAGGGCACCCCAATAGACCCCCATCACCCCCCGAACCGCATCCTCATCCACCTCCTTTGTATGTATGCTCCCTGCCCCTTACCTGATCAGCGGTGATGCCGTTGGCGATGGCAGCCTGGACGCTGTCCCTGGTCACTTGGGCCACCACCAGGTTGGGGAAGCGATAGAGGAGCTCCGAGAAGAGGGCGATGAGGGCAACCTGAAGCTCTGAGTCTGCAGGTTTGGGGGGGAGCATTGGGGACAACAGAGAGGGGGATACGGGGGTCAGGATGCAGGGATGGAGCGCAATGGGATACAGGGGACCCATGGTGCAGGGCCATGGGGGTCCCCCCCCCCCCTTGGGGATAGGCCCCACCGGTGTAGGCATAGATGCGGTAGTTGGTCTCCACCAGGATGAAACCACGAGCACCGTGCTCCGGGGGGGTCCCCGATGGCCCCGAGGCCAAGGCGATGGCCAAGCGCGTGGGGTAGAAGCGACGGGACTTGCGCTGGGGGGCAATGGGGTTAATGGGAGGCAGTGGGGGGACACAAAGGGGGCAGAAGAAGAGGGGGTAGCATTAAGAATGGGGCAGTTTATGGCCCCTGAGGGGGGTCTGGAGCCTCTTGTGCCCTTCTGTGTGTAGCCCCCTTGGGTCACCCCGTGGCTCCCATTGTCCCCCCCCTATGTCCCCCCCCATGGCACCTTCCTCTGGAAGACGAGGCCGAACTCCCTGAGGTGCTGCAGGAAGCTGAGCAGGGACTCGCTCATGCCCTCCACGGAGTAATCCTGCACAGGCAGCCCAGTTACACCAGTGCCCCACCCTTATAACCCCAGTTACACCAGTACCCATCCAGTTACCGCCCCCAGTTAACCCAGTACCCCCCACTTATACCCTCAGTTACCCCAGTACCCCCCCAGTTACACCAGTGCCCCTCTAGTTACCCCCCCCAGTTAACGAGGTACACCCCCACTTATACCCCCAGTTACACCAGTTACCCCAGTACCCCCCCAGTTACCCCCCCAGTTAACCAGGTACGCCCCCCCCCACTTACACCCCCAGTTACACCAGTTACCCCAGTACCCCCCCGTTACACCAATATCCCCCAGTTACCCCAGTACCCCCCTAGTTACACCAATGTTCCCCTGGTTACCCCCCTAATTACCCCCAGTAGTCACCCCCCCACACCAAGCCAAGGGGGGATCCCCATAACACCCTATGGGATGGAGGGGGTCACCCCAATATCTATGGGGATGGGATGGGGGTCACGCCAGCACCCCCTCACCTTGCCCAGGGTGGAGAAGCTGAGCTGGAAGAGGAAGGACAGGATCTCCACCAGGTCCATGCCCCGCGCCTGGATTGAACTGGGATCAATGGGAGCACTGGGAAGCTGGGGGGGGGACCCCATTTGGGGGGGGTATGGGGGACACCACCACCTATATGGGGGGGGCAATCCCCTTTATGTGTGTGTGTGGGGGGGGGGGTTCATCTCACCTCTGCCCCCCGCAGGTACTGCAGGATGAAGTACCAGAGCTGGGCTGGGGTGTCCAGCAGCAGGAACTGGAACCCGGCCGAGGTGATGCAGGGAGCGTCCCCCCCATCACTGCGGGGGGACCCCAACATCAGTGCCCTCCCCCCCAAAATTCCCTTTAGGACCCACCCCAAACCCCTTTAAGAACCCCCCCGAACCCCTTTCCGACCCCCAAAACCCCTTTAGAACCCCCCCAAATCCCTTTACGACCCCCCCCAGCCCCCTTTAGCCCCTCCCCAAACCCCCTTAGGACCCCCCCCCAAACCCCTTTATGACCCCCCCCTTCACCTCTTCATGAGCCCAGCCTGAATCAGGAGCTGGGCCAGATCCTGGCTCACGGCAGCACTGGGGGACCCCACCATGAAGTGCAGGATCACCTGCAATGGGGGGGGTTCAGGACCTCGGGGTCACCCCCAGGGTATGGGATATGGGGTATGGGATATGGGGGTGATGGATATAACCCCCCCCTGCTGACCTCCCAGCGCTCCTCCGCGTACCGGTCCAGTGCCGGCACATCCCGCGCGTGCCGGTCTGGTCCCAGTTGGCTGGTGTCATCGGACCAGGCCTTGCCCCTGCACCCCCCGTGGGGAGCCCCAAACCCCCCCATTAGAGCACATTGCACCCCCCAGTATAACCCATTATAGCCCCAATACATCCCCCATTATAGCTCTGATTTATACCCCAAGACCCCCCATTTTACCCCATTACACTTTTCATTACATCCCCATTATACTTTATTACACCCCATTACACTTCCCCTTATAGCCCATTAGATTCCCCTATTATACCTTCCCATTTATACCCAAACCCCCCCATTTTACCCCATTACACTCTCCACTACATCCCCATTATACCCCCAATACATCCCCCATTATAGCTCCCCATTTATACCCCAAGACCCATTTTACCCCATTACACCCTCCACTACATCCCCATTATACCCATTTATCCCATTATACCTTAATTACACCCCCATTACACCCCATAGCCCTTTCATTCCAACTTACCCCCATTACTTCCTTCTGCCCATTACCCCCCGTGTCCCCCATATTCCCCATTACCCCGTTCCCCCCATAGCACCCAGTCACCCCCATGTTCCCCTCCCACTACACCCCTGTGCCCCCATTACCCCCCATAACCCCAGTTTGCCCCCATTGCCCCCATAGCCCCCATTGCCCCATAACTCACCCCCCCAGCAGGGCCAGGCGCAGGTTGTGCCTGAAGCCGGGGTGCAGCCCCACTCCTGGCAGCCCCCCCGGCAATGTGTGGGGGTGCCAGAGTCGCAGGCCCAGCAGCACCTCCCGGCTCTGCGCCTGCTCCCTATACATGGGCAGGGGGGAAGCCTTAGGGACCCCCCCCTGGGACCCAGAGCCCCTATGGGGGTGATGGAGCCCCCCCAGGACCCACAGCCCCTATGGGGGTGATGGAGCCGCCCCAAACCTTCCCCCCCTCCAACTTGGGGTGTAATGGGGGGCAGAAGGGGGTAATGGGGGGGGTAACTTGGGGTAATGGGGGTCACAGAGGGTAATGGGGGTTAACTTGGATGATGGGGGTAATGGGGGGCATAGGGGGTACTGGGGGGTAACAGGGTGATGGGTAATGGGGGTCACAGGGGGGTAATGGGGGTTAACTTGGCTGATGGGGCTATGGGGGTAACAGGGTAATGGGGGTCACAGAGGGTAATGGGCATAGAGGGGGTAAACTGGAGTGTAATAGGAGGGATCCCCTCAACCCCAAACCCCCCAACACCCAACCCCCCACACCCAAACCCCAATACCCCCCATAGCACCCTATGGACCCCCCCCAGCACCCAAGGGACCCCCTCAACCCCAATACCCCCCCATAGCACCCACTTGCTGTGCTCCTTCTTGACCCACAGCCCCACGGCCGCCTGCGGCAGCGGCTGCTCCAGGAACAGCATCCGCATGATCCCGATCTGAGCCAGCGCCGGCAGCTCCCTGGATGAGGGGAGGATACAGGGGGAGGTCAGTGACCCATAAGAGGTATTGGGGTCCCCATGGGTGATATTGGGGTGCACGGAGGGAGGGGGTCACCGGAACACGGCCAAGCAGGTAGCGGGGTGCCCATAGAGCCGGTCCAGGATGGGGGGGCTCAGGCCCCGCAGGAACTCGTGCAGGTTCTTGCATTGGAGCTGCCCCCGTTGCAGCCGGGGGGGGGAGGCCGTGGCCTCCATCGCCCCCCCCCGTCAATCAGCTCCTGTCAATGGCAGCAAAGCGACTGCGGTGAGGCTCTGCCCCCCAAGTCCCCCCCATTGCCCCATCTCTGCCCCCCAAACCCCCCCCATTGCCCCATCTCTGCCCCCCAAGTGCCCTTATTGCCCCCTATTTCTGCCCAAGCCACCCCCATTGCCCCATCTGTGGTCCCCATCACTGTCCCCCAAGTCCTCCCCATTGCCCCCCATCTCTGTCCCCCAAGTCCCGACCATTGTCCCCCATCCCTGCCTCCCAAGTACTCCCCATTGCCCCCCATCTCTGCCCCCCACATCTCCCCCATTGCCCCCCATCTCTGCTCCCCATCTCTGCCCCTAAGTCCCCCCCTTTGTCCCCCATCTCTGCCTCCCAAGTACCCCCCATTGCCCAATCTCTGCCCCCACATCTCCCCCATTGCCCCCTATCTCTGCCCCCCATGTCCCCCCTTTCTCACCGCGTCCCCACTACCACCGAGGCCACGCCTCCTTTTCCCGCCATGCGGCGCGCCGTCGGCCACGCCCCCTCCGCTGGGAGCGCGGGTAGCGCCTGTCACGTGAGCCGGGCTCCCCCCGGGTCCTAGTGCCCTCCCTCCCTCCATGGCGGCCCCGGTGCTGTCCCGCGGCCTGGCCGCTGCCCCCCGCTCTCTACGGGCGGCCCTGGGGGCCCGGCCCCGGTGCTGCGGGGTCCCCCCCGGGACCGAGGGACCCCCCCGGGGCTCCCCCGAGCGGAACCGGCTCCGGGACCGCGAGTACAAGGAGAGGAGGCAGCGGGAGAGGAGGCAGAGAGCGGCCGTGGGGCAGGTACGGGGCTGGGACACTTGGGGGGGGGGGGTACTGGGGGCAACTGGGAGCATTGGGGTGAGCTGGGGGGCACTGGAGTGTGTGGTGCGGATTGGTTTATAGTGGTTTTAATGGGGCTGTGTTGGTTTATAGTGGTTTGTATTGGTTTATTCTGGTTATATCACTGTATTGGTAATACTGCAGTGGTTTGTACTGGTTTATAGCAGTCTGCATGGGTGTATATTGAGCTATATTAGGTTCCGAAGATCTGTAGTGGTTATACTATTAGACTGGTAATAGTAGACTGGTTTGTACTGGTTTATATTGGTTTTTATGAGCCTGTATTGATCTGTTCTGGTTTCTATTGGTTCATACCGGTTATGCTAGTGTACTGATAATACTATAGTGGTTTTTGCTGGTTTGTAGTGGTTCTTATAAATCTACACTGGTTATGTTATTGTACTGGTAGTATTGTAGTGGTTTGTACTGGTTTATATTGGTTTCTATGGGCCGGTATTGAGCTATACAGATTTTTAGTGGTTTACAGTGGTTATGTTAGTATACTGATAATACTATAGTGGTTTTTACTGGTATGTAGTGGTTTTTATGAATCTATGTTGGTTATGTTGTTGTATTGGTAATATGGGAGTGGTTCTGACTGGTTTATAGTGGTTTTTATGAAGTTATGCTACTTATAATATTGCACTGGTAATAGTACAGTGGTTTGTACTGGTCTATACTGGTTTCTATGGGTCTATACTGGTTTACACTGGTCTGGCAGGTGCCAACAGCCCCCCCCAAAAGCTGGACCCCCAAAAGCATCGTTGAGTACGAGCACCCCCTGGAAGCCGATGGCAAGAAGGGTACGGAGGGGGGGTGACATTGGGGGGGGGCTATGGGTGATGTGTGGGGCTGAGCACTGCCCCCTGGTGACACCTTTGGGGTACAGCCACGGGGGTGCCGCTGCCCCCCTCTTACAGCCCCCGCTACGTGGAGGCCGCCTGGTACAGCTGGTGGGAGCAGCAGGGCTTCTTCACCCCCCCGGCCTCGGTGAGTGGGGCACAGGCACCAAGGGGGGGGGGGTAAATGCAACCCTATGGGGGTTCAATGCATTCCTGTACTGAGCTGTGCCCGGTCTCAGCCCATTCCTGCCCTGAGCTGTGCCCGGTCTCAGCCCATTCCTGCCCTGAGCTGTGCCCGGTCTCAGCCCATGTTCCCCCCCCATAACAGACACCAGCCGGGGGCCGTGTCCTGAGCCTGGTGCTGCCCCCCCCCAATGTCACCGGCTCCCTGCACCTCGGCCATGCTCTGACAGTGGCTCTGCAGGATGCTGTTGTGCGCTGGTCAGTGGGGATAGGAGCCTGGGGCACCCATAAGGGGTGTGTTGGGGGGGGTGGTGGGAGCCTGGGGGCACCCATGGGTGCTGGTGGTGCTGTTTCAGGCGGAGGATGCAGGGCTGGACCGTGCTCTGGGTGCCGGGTACTGACCATGCTGGTATTGCCACCCAGGTGAGACCACCCCCCCCTTTATCCCCATTGTTCCCAATGTCCCAACCAGCCTCCCCATTGTCCCCATTGATGTCCGCAGGCAGTGGTGGAGCGCTGGTTATGGCAGCACCGGCGCTTACGGCGCCAGGATTTGACCCGTTCCCAGTTCCTGGAAGAGGTTTGGGCCTGGAAACAACGGTGAGGGGGACAATGGGGACGTGGCAATGAGGTGTATGAGGTGACATTGTCACCCCAAAGCCATGTGTGTGTGTGTCCCCACCCCATCCCGCTTGGTCCAGGCATGGGGATGAGATCCTGCAGCAGCTTCGGGCACTGGGGGCATCGCTGGACTGGAGCCGCTGCGCCTTCACCATGGACCCGGTACATTGGGAACCCCCATAGCATCCCCAGTGTCTCCCCATTGTGTTCTCATTGTGTCCCCAATGCATCCCCATTGTGTCCCCATCATGTCCCTATCATGCCCCCAATGGCTCCCCATTGTATCCCCATTGTATCCCCAATGCATCCCCATCGTGTCCCCAATGCATCCCCAATATGTCCCCATCGTGTCCCCATTGTATTCTCAATGCATTTGCAATGCATCCCCATCATGTCCCCATTGTATCCCTACTGCATCCCCATCATGTCCCCATCATTTCCCCATCATGTCCCCATTGTATCCCCAATGCATCCCCAATACATCCCCATCATGTCCCCGTTGTATCCCCAATGCATCCCCATCGTGTCCCCATCGTATCCCCAATACATCCCCATCGTGTCCCCAGTGCATCCCCATCATGTCTCCATCGTATCCCCAATGCATCCCCAATGCACCCCAATACATCCCCATCATGTCCCCATTGTATCCCTACTGCATCCCCATCATGTCCCCATCATTTCCCCATCATGTCCCCATTGTATCCCCAATGCATCCCCAATACATCCCCATCATGTCCCCGTTGTATCCCCAATGCATCCCCATCGTGTCCCCATCGTATCCCCAATACATCCCCATCGTGTCCCCAGTGCATCCCCATCATGTCTCCATCGTATCCCCAATGCATCCCCAATGCACCCCAATACATCCCCATCATGTCCCCACTGCCATGTCCCCATCACATCCCCACAGGGCTTCTCCCGGGCGGTGATCGAAGCCTTCGTGCACCTGCATGAGGCCGGGTTGATCCATCGCGACCGCCGCCTCGTCACCTGGTCCTGCGCCCTGCGCTCCGCCCTGGCTGACGTGGAGGCGAGTGCGGCCCCCAAGGCTCCCTCAAGTGGCCCCAAAGGCTCCTTGGGGGGTCCCCGTGGTGTCCCAGCACCCCCATCTCCATGCAGGTGGAGCCCCGCTCCCTGACGGGCCCCACGGCGCTCCGTGTCCCCGGCTGTCCCCATCCCATCACCTTCGGCCTCCTCGTCACCTTCGCTTACCCCGTGGAGGGGGGGGACGGTGAGTGGGGACCCCCCCCCGTGCACCCATCATGGGTTGCCCCACCATGCTCTGACACGTGTGTGCATCACGTGTGCTTGGCATGTTCAGGCCTGGAGCTACCGGTGGCCACGACGCGGCCGGAGACGATGCTGGGGGACGTGGCCGTGGCCGTGCACCCGGAGGACCCGCGCTACACGGTGAGGGGCGGGGCTTACGGGGGGCGTGGCTCAGCAGCAAATCAGCCATTGGCTGTTGAGCTGCTTTAGCGCGTCGCCTTTTATGAATGGGTGCGTCCATATAAGGGAAGTAGGCGGGGCCTGTAGGCGCGCCATGGGGAGTGGGGGCCCGATGCTCTTAAAGGGACAGTGCGGATTGTGCCCGCCGTGATCCCCCCCCTTTTCCCCAGCACCTCCATGGACGCCGGGTCCGGCACCCGTTCACGGGGCAGCTCCTGCCCATCGTCACCGACCCCTCCGTGGAGCCCACTCAAGGCACCGGTACTGGGACCAGTATGGGGCTAGGACTGGGAGCCAGGCTGGATGAAGGGGGGAGGGGGGGTCTCAATGGGCTCAAGGGGGTTAATGGGGTGTTCCCCCCACACAGGCGCAGTGAAGGTGACCCCGGGGCACAGTCCCCGTGACCTGGTGCTGGCCCGGGCCCAGGGGCTGCCCCTGCTCTCTGTCATTGGGGATGATGGCACCATGTGCCCCCCAGGTGGGGGGTGGCTCCAGGTACTGCTCGTCCCCATGTCTGTCCTTGTGTGTGTCCCTGTGTCCCCATGTGTGTCTCTATGTCCATCCCCATGTCCCCATGTATGTCCCTATGTCTGTCCCTATGTCCATCCCCATGTCCCCATGTGTGTCTCCAGGGTGTCCATCGCTTCGAGGCACGGGACAAGGTCGTGGCTGCTCTGGCTGAGCTGGGGCTGCACCGGGGCACCCAGGACCACGCCATGACCCTGCCCATGTGCAGGTACCTCCCTATCCCGTCCCCATCCCGTCCCCATCCCGTCCCCATCCCTATCCCATCCCCATCCCATCCCCATCCCCATCCCATCCCCATCCCATCCCCATTGAGGTGACCCTGGTGCCCCCACAGCCGCTCTGGGGACGTCGTTGAGTACCTGCTGAAGAGCCAATGGTTCCTGCGGTGCCAGGAGATGGCAGCACGGGCCCGGGAGGTGACAGGGACATGGGGATGTGGGATATGGAATATGGGGTATGGGATATGGGGATACAGGGGGGGACACCCCGAACCCAGCCTGTGTGACCCCTTCCCATTCATCCCCCTTCCCTAGGCAGTGACATCCGGACGTCTCCAACTCATCCCCAAGTTCCATGAGAAGAATTGGAAAACGTGGATGGATAATGTGGGGTAAGGAAAAGCATCCCTATGTCCATATATTTTTATATTTCCATACTCAATATTTCATAGCCCATACCCTATATTCTATACTCCATATATCACATATTCTTACGTTCTCATATCGCATACCTCATACCCCATATACCCCATATATACCATACCCCATACCCCGTACCTCATATTCTATATTCCATATCCCATATACCTCATATCCCCATGTCCCTATATCACATACCCCATACCTCATGCTCCATATCCTATACACCTTATACCCCATATCCCATACCCCCCATATCCCATACTCCATATATCCCATATTTCCATGTCCCTATATCCCATACCCCATATCTCATACCCCATATACCATATACCTGCATGTCCCTATATCCTATACCCCATATACCCTATATCCCCATGTCCCTATATCCCATACCCCATATCCCATACCCTATATACCCTATATCTCTATGTCCCTATATCCCACACCATATATCCCATATCCCATACCCCATACACCCCATATACCCTATATCCCATTACTCCCCCCAGGGACTGGTGCCTCTCCCGGCAGCTCTGGTGGGGTCACCGGGTCCCCGCCTACCGAGTGCAGGGGCCCCCTCCAGCGCCCCCTGGTGGCCTCTGGGTGGTTGCACGCAGCGAGGCCGAAGCCCGAGCGGCCGCTGCCCGGCTCCTGCGCTGCCCCCCCGAGGGGCTGCACCTGCAGCAAGGTCAGAGCACCCAAACCCCCCTTTTTCACCCCAAAACCCCCCCTTTTTCACCCCAAAACCTCTCCTTTTCACCCCAAAATTGGACCCCCAAAACCCCTCCTTTTTACCCCAACCCCCTCCCTTCTGACGCCTTTTGGGGTGTCCCCCCCTCCAGACCCCGATGTCCTGGACACGTGGTTCTCATCTGCACTCTTCCCCTTCGCTGCACTGGGCTGGCCCCAAGAGGTGAATGGGGGGGCACAAAGGGGGGGCATAAAGGGGACATAAAAGGGGGCAGGAAGGGGAAACAAAGGGGATGCAAATGGGGCACAAATGGGGTACAAAGGGGGGCATAAATGGGGTACAAATGGGACACAAATGGGGCACAAAGGGACCCAAGGGCCCCTCTGGTGTCCCCAGACCCCCGACCTGCAGCGCTTCTACCCCACGGCCTTGCTGGCCACGGGCAGCGACCTCCTCTTCTTCTGGGTGGCCCGAATGGCCCTATTGGGCATGCAGCTCACCGGCCGCCTGCCCTTCACCCAGGTACCACCCCATAGACCCCAATGTCCCCCCCATAGACCCCAATGTCCGCCCCATAGACCCCAATGTCCGCCCCATAGACCCCAATGTCCCCCCCATAGACCCCAATGTCCGCCCCATAGACCCCAATGTCCGCCCCATAGACCCCATTTACCCCCCCATAGACCCCAATGTCCCCCCCATAGACCCCAATGGACCCCCCCCATAGACCCCAATGTCCCCCCCATAGACCCCAATGTCCCCCCCATAGACCCCAATGTCCCCCCCATAGACCCCAATGTCCCCCCCATAGACCCCCATAGACCCCAATGTCCCCCCCATAGACCCCAATGTCCCCCCCATAGACCCCAATGTCCCCCCTGTGTGTCCCTATGGACCCCAATGCCCCGTCAGCCCATGGGGCTCCCATCCCCATGTGGGGCTGCTCCGTGATCCTGAATGTCTCCTATTCCCACTGTTTGGAATGTTGTCCCCCCCCCCCCAGGTGCTGCTGCACTCGCTGGTCCGTGATTCCTATGGGCGCAAGATGAGCAAATCCCTTGGGAACGTCATCGACCCCCGGGATGTCATCGCTGGGGCCTCGCTGCAGGTACGAGACCCTATGATAGCACATGAGAGACCCTATAATAGCATATGGGAGACCCTATTTACTGCAGGGTCTCCCAATGGGGTTGGTGTTCACTGCAGGGTCTCGCAATGGGGTTGGTGTTTACTGCAGGGTCTCCCAATGGGGTTGGTGTTCACTGCAGGGTCTCCCAATGGGGTTGGTGTTCACTGCAGGGTCTCCCAATGGGGTTGGTGTTCACTGCAGGGTCTCCCAATGGGGTTGGTGTTCACTGCAGGGTCTCCCAATGGGGTTGGTGTTCACTGCAGGGTCTCTCCTATTGCAGGACCTGCAGCAAAGGCTCCACACCAAGGTCCTGGACCCCCACGAGCTCCGAGTGGCCACAGAGGGCCAGGTTCGCCCTTCCCTGCCCCATAGCCCCCCTTTACCGCTCCAACTCCTCCCTTTGACCCCCCCATATCCCCCCCATAACCCCTCCTTTTCCTGACCCCCCCTTTCCCCATTGCAGCGGCTCCAGTTCCCCCAGGGCATCCCTGAGTGTGGTGCTGATGCCCTGCGCATGTTCCTGTGCTCCCACAATGTGCATGGTGAGAGCCGGCGGGGGGGCACTAGGACCCTGCGTGCCCCCCGTCCCCATTGAGTGCCCTTGGTCTCCATTGGGTGCCCCCCATCCCCATTGAGTGCCCCTATCCCGTCCCCCCCCATAGGGGACAGCATCCGGGTGGCCGCAGGGACAGCCCTGACCCACAGGCGCTTCTGCAATAAGGTCTGGCATGGGGTCAGGTTCGTGCTGCAGGCACTGGGGCCCCACTATGACCCACAGCGACCTGAGGAGGTATGGGGGGGCCAAAAGGGGGCTTTGGGGGGGCAAAGGGGGGTTTGGGGGTGGAAGAGGGGTTTGGGTGGGTAAAGAGGGGGGTATGGGGGGGTTTGGGGGGTTCAAAAGGGGACTTTGGGGGTGGAAGAGGGGTTTGAGTGGGTAAAGAGGGAGTTTGGGGGGTTCAAAAGGGGACTTTGGGGGTGGAAGAGGGGTTTGGGTGGGTAAAGAGGGGGGTATGGGGGTTCAATGGGAGGGTTAGATGGGTAAAGGGGGGGGTTTGGGGGGTGAAGGGGGAATGTCAGGGGTTTGAGGGTTAAAGAGGGAGTTTGAGGGGGTGTAAAAGGAAGGTTTTGGGGTTAAAAGGGGGGGTTTTGGGGGTGCAAGGGAAATGCCCCCCCCAAGCATCCCCCTTTGCCTCCCCTTCTGCATCCCTGTGTCCATTGCCGCAGTGCTGCCCCCGTGTGGCCATGGGCCGCTGGGTGCTGGGGCGGCTGCTGCAGGCGGTGGGAGCCTGCACCCGGCACTTGGAGGCGCTGGAGCCCCACGGAGCCCTCGGGGCCGTGCAGCACTTCTGGACCCGGAGCTTCTGCGACGTCTTCCTGGTGCGTGTGGGGCCTGCCCCTGAACCCATTGAGGGCACTGATCCCATTGAGGGCACTGAACCCATTGATGGCACTGATCCCATTGATGGCATTGAACCCATTGATGGCACTGAACCCATTGATGGCACTGATCCCATTGATGGCATTGGACCCATTGATGGGTCCATCCTGCTCCTGCCATTGATGGCAATGAACCCATTGAAGGCATTGAACCCATTGATGGGTCTATCCTGCCCCTGCTATTGATGACATTGAACCCATTGGTGGGACCATCCTGCCCTTGCCATTGATGGCAGTGAACCCATTAATGGGTCCATCCTACCCCTGCCATTGATAGCATTGAGCCCACTGATGGGTCCATCCTACCCCTTCCATTGATGGCATTGAACCCATTGATGGGTCCATCCTGCCCCTGCCGTTGATGGCACTGAACCCATTGATGGCACTGAACCCATTGATGGGTCCATCCTGCCCCTGCCATTGATGGCACTGAACCCATTGATGGCATTGAACCCATTGATGGGTCCATCCTGCCCCTGCCATTGATGGCATTGGACCCATTGATGGCATTGAACCCATTGATGGGTCCATCCTGCCCCTTCTATTGATGGCACTGATCCCATTGATGGCACTGATCCCACTGATGCCTCCTTCTCCCCATAGGAGGCCTCCAAGGGGCTGCTCCAGGACCCAGTGACAGCGCCGGACACGCGCCAGACCCTGCTCTGCTGCGTGGATGTGGGGCTGCGGCTCCTGGCCCCCTTCGCCCCCTTCCTGAGCGAGGAGCTGTGGCAGCGGCTGCCCCGCGCCCCACCGGTGCCCCCCAGCATCACCCTCGCGCCCTTCCCCGATGCCTCCAGCCTGGTGAGTGCCGTTGAGAACACACCGAGACCCCATCGATGGCTCGGTACTGCCCTATAGACACCCCATTGACGCCCCATTGATGCCCCATTGGTGTTTCGATAACACCCTATAGGCACCTGATTGACACCTCAGTAACTCCCCATTGATGACATCCAATTGATGCCCCATTCACATCTCATTAACCCCCTATAGACATCCTAATAATGCTCCATTGATGGCCATTGACATCCCATTATCACCTTATTGACAACTCAATAACTCCCCATTGATGACACCCCATTGACACCCTACTGACACCTGAATAACTCCCCATTGATGCCCTATTGACATCGCATTAACACCCCATTGACACCCCATTGACGTCCCATTAACACCTCAGTAACGTCCCATTGATGCCCTAATGACATCCCATTGATGCCCTATTGACATCTCAGCACCCCATTGTCCCCCTATTGATGCCCCATTGACCCCATTGTCTGTGTCCCCCCAGGCCCACTGGCACTGCCCCACTGTGGAGCAGGAGGTGGGGGCCATGCTGGAGGTGGTGCGGGCGGTGCGGGGGCTGCGGGACACCTTCCGCCTTGGGGCAGCCCGGCCCCCCGGTGAGTACTACAAGTCCCAGCATGCTTTGGGGCAGCCAGTATGGCTGACATGCATATGGGGACTACAAGTCCTAGCATGCTTTGGGGCAGCCAATATGGCTGACATGCATAAGGGACTACAAGTCCTAGCATGCCCCAGGGCCTTCAATGTGGCTGTCAGTCATCTGGGACTACATGTCCCAGCATGCCCTGGGGCAGCCAATATGGCTGACAGCTCTATAGGCCTCCATGTCCCAGCATGCACTTGGCTGCCCCATGCCTCAAGATGGCGGCCCCCACTGGAGGCCGCCACAGCCCAGCCATCCCATCATGCTGTGGGGCGCACGGAGGCGCCATGTTTCCCTCACACCCCCACTGGAGGCAGCCATGTTGGGTGGGCCGAGGGGCAGCGCCGCTATCCCAGTATGCTTTGCGCAGTGGCGGTGCAGTGCCCAGCGGAGACACGCGATTGGTTGGAGCCGCTGGGCCCCACCCTCCGGATGTTGGCGCAGGCGGGGCCGCTGAAGCTCCTCCCCCTGGGGGCGGAGCCAGAGCCGGGCCCGGGCTGGGTGAAGGCGCCTGCAGGCCCCGACACCCACGTGCTCCTCTGCCTGCAGGTGAGTGCGCCCCGGGGCATTGTGGGATATGGGAGGAGCCCAGGGGCATTGTGGGATACTGGGGGTGTCCCAGGGCATTGTGGGACACTGGAGGACCCCCCCCCCTTCCTTGCAGGGCCTGGTGGAGCCGGCGGCCGCCCGGGCCCAGCTCCGCAGCCGCAGCCTCGGCCTCCAGCGGCGCCTCCAGAGCCTGGGGGGGGCCCCAGAGCCGAGGGACCAGCACCAGGTATGGCCTCATTGAGCCCCATTGAACCCCATTTAACACCATTGACCCCCATTGCATCTCACTGCACCCCGTTGAATCCATTGACCCCCGTTGTACAGCCATTGTATTCCATTGTACCCCATTGCACACCCGTTGAACCCCATTGACCCCTGTTGCCCTCCACTGTGTCCTATTGACCCCCACTGTACCCCATTGACCCCTATTGTGTATTCATTGAACCCCACTGACCCCTATTGTATCCCTTTGACCCCCATTGACCCCCATTTCATTCTGTTGACCTTCATTGTACACCCGTTGAAACCCATTTACTCCCACTGTACCCCCATTGTATCGAATTGACCCCATTGTGCTCCATTGCACCCCATTAGGCCTCCATTGTATCCCATTGCGCCCCATTGCACCCCACTGCCCTCCCTTGTACCTGTATTGCCCTTCATTGCACCCTACTGTACCCCTACTGCTCCCCCTTGCATCCGATTGTATCCCTATTGCCTCTTATTGTCCCCCATTGCCACCCATTACCCCCCAGTGCATCCCATTGGCCCCCATAACCCTGCAGGGCCAATGGGGGGGGGGGTCATTAACCACATTAATCTCATTAATGGGGGGGCTCATTAACCTCATTAATGGGGGGCTCATTAACCTCATTAACGGGCAGCTCATTAACACTGTCATCTTTAATGTGCCCCCCCCCCCCCATCCCAGGTCGCCATCCTCCGCTCCGAGCTCGCCCGCCTCCAACAAGCACTGGAGGCCCTGGAGCCCTTGGACCCCCCCTCGGACCCCCCATTGAACCCCCCCTCAGATCCCCCATTGGACCCCCCCTTGCACCCCAAAACCCAATAAACCCCCCCCAACGCCCTCTTTAAGCTCTCTTTGGCCTCATTCTTTCCCCCCCGGGACCCATCACGAGTGTCCTGGGCTCAGCCCACATTGGGGGGGGGGGGGGGGGCCCAGGCTCCTCCTCCTTCCCCCCCCCCGCCCCCCCCATTCCATTGGGATCCAGGCGCTGCCGCTGCCGTGTGGGGACATCGGGGACAGCGACGCCTGCTCCTGCCTCAGGTATCGGATCCCCCCCCCATGGTCCCTCTTTGGGCTCCCCCTTTGTGTCCCCCCCTGTGTCCCCCCCACACCCCCATGTCCTTGGTGTCACCCCAGTGACGTCCCCATCACCATCACCTCTCGTCCCCTCCCCTTCCCCAGGTCATGGCTGAGGGGTGCCCCAGCGGTGCCCCCCCCATGGATGCCCCTATGGATGTCACCATGGTCCCTATGGATGTCCCTATGGATGTTGCCATGGTCCCTATGGATGCTCCTATGGATGTTGCTATGGTCCCTATGGATGTCCCCATTGTTACCGTCACCCCCTGGACCAGCGGCATCACCATCACTGTCACCGCAGCACCACCGGATGAGGATGATTGGGACAATGGGGACATTGGGGACAATGGGGATGTGGTGACCCCAAGGGACAATGAGGATGTGGTGACACCAAAGGGCATTAGGGACGATGGGGATGTGGTGACCCCAAAGGGCACTGGGGACAATGGGGACGTGGTGGCCCTAAAGGCCATTGAGGACAATGGGGATGTGGTGACCCCAAAAGACATTGGGGACAATGGGGACGTGGTGACCCCAAAGGACATTGGGGACAATGGGGACTTGGTGGCTCCAAGGGACAATGAGGACAATGGGGTCGTGGTGACCCCAAAGGGCACTGGGGACAATGGGGATGTGATCCCAAAAAGCACTGGGGACAATGAGGATGTGGTGGCCCCAAATGACATTGGGAACAATGGGGACGTGGTGACCCCAAAGGGTACTGGGGACAATGGGGATGTGGTGGCTCCAAGGGACATTGGGGACAATGAGGATGTGGTGACCCCAAAGGGCATTGGGGACAATGGGGATGTGATGACCCCAAAGGGCATTGGGGACAATGGGGATGTGGTGACCCCAAAGGGCATTGGGGACAGGGATGGTCTGGACCTCATGGACAAGGACACTGGGGACAGTGGGGATGTGGTGGCTCCAAAGGGTACTGAGGACAATGGGGATGTGGTGAGCCCAAAGGACATTGGGGAAAATGGGGATGCGATGGCTCCAAGGGACACTGGGGACAATGAGGATGTGATGACCCCAAAGGGCACTGGGGACAGGGATGGTCTGGATCTTATGGACAAGGACACTGGGGACAATGAGGATGTCGTGCCCCCAAAGGACAGTGGGTACAATGGTGACAATGGGGATGTGGTGACCCCAAAGAGCATTGGGGACAATGGGGATGTTGTGACCCCAAAGGACATTGGGAACAATGGGGATGGGGTGGCCCCAAAGGACATTGGGGACAGTGAGGATATGGTGACCCCAAAGGGCATTGGGAACAATGGGGATGCGGTGGCCCCAAAGGACACTGGGGACAATAAGGATGTGGTGACCCCAAAGAGCATTGGGGACAATGGGGATGTTGTGACCCCAAAGGACATTGGGAACAATGGGGATGGGGTGGCCCCAAAGGACATTCGGGACAATGAGGATATGGTGACCCCAAAGGGCATTGGGAACAATGGGGATGCGGTGGCCCCAAAGGACACTGGGGACAATGAGGATGTGGTGACCCCAAAGGGCATTGGGAACAACGGGGATGCGGTGGCCCCAAAGGACATTGGGGACAATGAGGATGTGGTGACCCCAAAGGGCACTGGGAACAATAGGGATGTGGTGACCCCAAAGGACATTGGGGACAATGAGGATGCGGTGGCCCCAAAGGACAATGGGGATGTCGTGGCCCCAAAGGACATTGGGGACAGGGAGGCTCCGGACATTGGGGCCGAGGCCATTGGGGACCTCCCATCAATGGGGGACATTGGGGACATCCCTGCCTTTGGGGCTGGGGATGACGTCAGCGATGACGTCACAGGCTGGGGGGGCACCCTTGGGGGCACGTGCGTGGCCGGCGGCATCACCATCACGGTGGTGGCGCCCCCCCCGGAGGATGAGGATGTAACTGATGATGATGTCATCGCCAGTGATGACGTCACCTCCTCCGCCCCTGAGGAGCCCTTCGTGGGTGATGTCATTGCCCAGAGTGACGTCACTTCCTCCCTGCCCGGAAGTGATGTCACAGATGACGTCATCGCGGGGGCCGACACCATTTCCGAGCTTCCTGGGGAGGAGCTTGCCGGCGGCGACGTCACTCACGGTGATGACGTCACTGATGATGTCATCGCCGCGCACGGCCCCATTGCCCTCTCCAGGGATGTCTGCGCTGATGATGTCATCGATGACGTCACTGCAGAGGAAGACACAGCCGGTTTTGTACCTAGGGACGCCCCTGCTGATGACGTCATCGCCGACGATGATGTCATTGTCAACGATGATGATGTCATCACCGGTGATGTCACTTCCTCCTTGCCAGGAGACGGTGACCTCACTGGTGACACTATCTGCACCAATGAGCATGCTCCTTCCGCTTGGGATGACATCACCGATGATGTCACGCCTGAGGATGACATCACTTCCCCCATCCCCATTGGCTGCGCTGGTCATGACGTCACTCCCGAGGGTGACATCACGCCAGGGGACCCCATGCTTGAAGACACCACCCCCCGGGATGATGACGTCACCGATGACATCACCACCGAGGCCCCCAGAGGGGATGCCCCAGGTAAAGGGGAGGGGCTATGGGGAGAGGGGGCGTGGTCTAACGCTAGACCACGCCCCCTCCCGTGTTGCCTGTGTCCCCCTACAGGCCCCCCCCAGGCGCAGACGCCCTCCCCCGGCTGCCCCCTCGTGTTCTTGGCCCTCGTCTGCCTCCTGCTGGCCCTGCTGCTGCTCGCAGGGGTCTTTGCGGTGCGGGGGGGGGTCCCCAATGAGCCCCCATTTGCTGGGTCCTTTGGGGGGGGTCCCCAAATCCCGTGGGGGGGGAAGGGAAAGAGGGGGGGTGGTTCCCATTCATGATCCCCAATGGGTCCCCATCAACTTGGGGTCCGGGAGGGGGGGGGGTTCCCCAATGGATCCCCAACCCTTGGGTCCCCATGGGAGGTCCTGGTGGGGGGGGGGGGTCCCTGTTACCCCCCCCCCCCCCCCGCAACGCTCTTATTGCCCCCCTTCCCCCCTAGGCCGCGCATTACATCCGGGTCTTCCTCATCAGCTCCGCCCCCATCGGCGAATCCTTCCCATGAATGGGATGAGAAGGGGGGGGGCCCCTCCCCAACAATAAATCCCAACCCCCCCCTCTCCGTGCCCCATTTGGCGAGCCCGGGCTTGCCCCCGCGCGGGGGCCGGACAATGGCACAATGGGGGGGGGGAGGGACCGAGCCATTGGGGACAATGGGGGGGGGGGGGCATTGGGTTGGTCCTGGCTCTATAAAGGAGGGATGAGGACATTGGGGGGGGGGGTCCGGCAGAGCCATGGGGGTGATGGGGACGCTCGTGGTGGTCCTGGGGATGCTGCTGCTGATGGGGGGTGAGGGGGCAGTGGGGGGGTTTTGGGGGGCATTGGGGTAAGGGGGAGATGGGGGCAAAGGGATTGGGGGGCATGGGTAAGGGGGTGTGGGGGAGTGGGACAAAGGATGTGGGGGTGGAGTGGGGGGAGATGGGGCCAAAGGGATGTGGGGGGGACATTGGGGTAAGGGGGAGATGGGGGCAAAGGGATGTGGGGGGGACTTAGGGGTAAGGGGGAGATGGAGGGCATGGGAGCAAAGGGATGTGGGGGGATATGGGATACAGGGATGGGGATGGGACATGGGGGGGTGAAGGGATGTAGGGGACTCAATGGGATCCAAAGGGATTCAGTGGGACCTAAAGGGACCCAATGGGACCTGAAGGGACTCAATGGAACCTGAAGGGACTCAGTGGGACCCAGTAGGACTCAATGGGACCCAATGGGACCTGAAAGGACTCAAAGGGACCCAATGGGACCTGAAGGGACGCAAAGGGATCCAACGGGAATTGAAGGGACCCAATGGGACTTGAAGGGACTCAATGGGACCTGAAGGGGCTCAAAGGGACCCAAAGGGAATTGAAGGGACCTAATGGGTCTCAAAGGGACTCAAGGGGAGCAATTGGGGCCCATTGGGACCTAAAGGGGACCTGAAGGGACTCAAAGGGACCCAATGGGACCCCTTGGCACCTAAAGGGGACCCAAAGGGACCCAATGGGTCTCAATGGGACCCGAAGGGACCCGAAGCGGCCTCACGGGTACCGGTTCCCCCCCGCAGGCCCCGCGGCTCCGGTCCCTGCCCCGCAGCACCCCTGGGGCCAGGCCCTGGCGTCGCTGCTGCGGCTCCTGAACCTGCTCCCGAGCGCCCCCTTCGGGACAGCGGCGGCAACAGCGGGCGGCGGCGGAACCGCGGGTCCCCCCCGGCAAGGGCTGCGGGCACCGGGGATGGGGACACGGGGACAAGGGGCAGGGATACGGGGACAAGGGGAATGGATACAGGGAGCAGGGAGAGGGATACAGGGACAAGGGGGAGGGATGCAGGGAGCAGGGGCAGGGACGCAGGGAGCAGGGGAATGGATGCAGGGAGCAGGGAGAGGGGTGCAGGGAGCAGGGGTACAGGGACAAGGGGAATGGATACAGGTAGCAGGGACAGGGACGCGGGGACAAGGGGAATGGATACAGGGACAAGGGAGAGGGACACAGGAAACAGGGACAGGGACACAGGGACAAGGGATAGGGGCACAGGGACAAGGGGAACGTCCCCAAGGAGCAGGGATATGGACACAGGGACAAGGGACAGGGACAAGGGGGCAAGGGGAGCGGATGCAGGGAGCAGGGACATGGACAGGGGGAGAAGGGGAACGGATGCAGGGACAAGGAGAATGGACACAGGGGCAAGGGGAATGGATGCAGGGAGCAGGGACATGGATGCAGGGAGCAGGGATGCAGGGACAAGGGGAATGGATGCAGGGACCAGGGAGAGGGATGCAGGGAGCAGGGACAGGGATGCAGGGACAAGGGACAGGGATGCAGGGAGCAGGGACATGGACACGGGGAGAAGGGGAATGGATGCAGGGAGCAGGGACAGGGATGCAGGGAGCAGGGACAGGGACACAGAGACAAGGGGAATGGATGCAGGGACAAGGGGAACGGATGCAGGCAGTACGGACATGGACACAGGGACAAGCGGACCCAGCCCAAGGACCAGGAGCGCGGCTCCAGGCACTGGGGCCGCATCCACAGGGACAAGGGGCACGGATCCCGGCCCAAGGGCCATGGACACAGGGCCAAGGGGAACGGATCCCAGCCCAAGAGCCATGGACACAGGGACAAGGGGAACGTCCCCAAGGGCCCCTCCAAGGCCCCCAGGCCCAGGGGGGGCTGCGGAGCTCCAGTGAGAACCGGAGCCGGATGAGGGCGATGCCACCGGAGCCTGGGGACATCGGGAGTCAGGACGGGTCCAGGGACACCGAGGACAGCGGGAGCAGAGGTACCAGGATGTGGGAATGGGGTAATGGGATAATGGGGAATGGGATATGGGGTATATGGGGTATGGGATATATGGGGTATGGGATATGGGATATATGCGGTATGGGATATATGGGGTATGGGATATATGGGGTATGGAATATGGGATATGGGGTATGGGATGTGGGGTATGGGATATATGGGATATGGGATATGGGGTATATGGGGTATGGGGTATTGGATGTGGGGGACACAACCCCAGTGTCCAGCTCTGTCCCTCACTGTGTCCCTTCTTCAGGCTGGGGACACTCAGAGGAGCTGCAGGACGTGGCATAGAGCTGTCCCCATGTCCCCCTATGGATCCTGTGTCCCAATGTGCCCATGTCCCAATGGTCCCATATCCCAATGTCCCCATGTCCCCCTATGGATCCTGTGTCCCAATGTCCCCATGTCCCAGTGGTCCCATATCCCAATGTCCCCATATCCCAATGTCCCAATGCCCCCCTATTGATCCTGCATCCCCATGTCCCCCTATTGATCCTGTGTCCCAATGTCCCCATGTCCCAATGTCCTCCTATTGATCCTGCATCCCAATTTCCCCATGTCCCCCTATTGATCCTGTCTCCATATCCCAATGTCCCAATGTCCCCATGTCCCAATGTCCCCATATCCCAATGTCCCAATGCCCCCCTATTGATCCTGCATCCCCATGTCCCCCTATTGATCCTGTGTCCCAATGTCCCCATGTCCCAATGTCCTCCTATTGATCCTGCATCCCAATTTCCCCATGTCCCCCTATTGATCCTGTCTCCATATCCCAATGTCCCAATGTCCCCATGTCCCAATGTCCCCATATCCCAATGTCCCCATGTCCCAATGCCCCCCTATTGATCCTGCCTCCCCATCTCCCTCTATTACCCCCATGTCCCCATCCCATCTCCCCATTAAAGACTGAAGCAGCATCACCCCCATTCCCATCCCTATGTGTGTGTGTGGGGGGGGTCCCCCAACATTAACACCAAGCCTGGGTCTTAAGGAGCCTTTAATAGGGGGCATCCATGGGGTCAATGGGGCCGGGGGGGCGCTGCTGCCTCCTCCCTATGGCTCCATGGGGCTGGTGCCCCATAGCCCCCCCCCTCCCCCCCTTGCTCAGGAGCTGCCCCCTGGCCCCGCCCCCTGGCCCGGGGCTGCCGTGGCCCCGCCTCCTTCCCACTCGGGCAGGGGGGGCCATGGGGCCACGGGGACCACGGGCAGGGGGGGCTCGGGGTCATCGGGCCGGGGGGGGCCCTGCGGCCTCGGGGGGGGGCCGGGCACGGGGGGGGGCGGCTGGGGGGGCGCTGGGGGGCGGCGCTCGGACATGGCTGGGGGGGCAAAGAGAGAGAGGGGTTATGGGGATCCCACCCCCATTGACCCCCCCATTGACCCTCGTTATGGAGACCCCCCCCATTGACCCCCGTTATGGGGATCCCACCCCCATTGATCCTGTTACGGTCATCCCACCCCCCATTGACCCCGTTATGGGGATCCCCCCATTGACCCCCGTTATGGGGACACCCCCCCGATTGACCCTGTTATGGAGGTCCGGGACCAATCCTGCCCCCCCCCTCCCCCATCCCATAGGGCTCCCCCCCACCGGTACCTGGTGTCTATGGCAGCAGCTCCAGCGCAGCACCGGGATCAATGGGAGCACCGGGAACACCGGGAGCAATGGGAGCAGTGGGAGCAATGGGAGCAGTGGGAGCAGTGGGAGCAATGGGAGCAATGGGGGCAATGGGAGCAATGGGAGCAGTGGGAGCAATGGGAGCAATGGGGGCAATGGGAGCAATGGGAGCAATGGGAGCTCTTATGGGCACCAGCAGGGCTGGAACCGGCCGGGCTGGAAGGTCGGGGGGGGGAATGGGACGTGGCAGCAGCTGCCCATGAGTCAGAGCCGCGCCCGGCCCTAGAGATAGAGCTGCCCCATAGACCTGCCCTATAGACTGCCCTATAGACCTGCCCCTATGGAGCTGCCCCATAGACCTGCCCCATAGACCAGCCCTTATAGACCTAACCCCCTATTAAACTGTCCCTTATATAGACCTGAACCTATAGACCCCCTATAGACCTGCCCCTATACACCTAACCCTTACAAACCCGACCCCTTTATAGACCTGCCCCTATTGTCCCCCCTATAGACCTGCCCCTATAGACCTAACCCCTCTTAACCTCTCCCTTATATAGATCTGACCCTATAGACCATCCCCCTATAGACCTGACCCTATAGAAACCGGGTGTGCGTTGGGTTGGGGACACTGGGGGGTGCTGGTGGTGACCCCTGGGTCCCTCCCCAGCTGATCCCAAGGACCCGGGGTCCCAAACAGCCCCCAGAGGGGAGCCTGGGCTCCTGCTTTAAGCCCAGGCAGAGGTCAGGTTGTGGGGCTGGCTATGGGGCAGGCTATGGGTGAGGTTATGGGGCTGGCTATGGGCCAAGGTGTGGGTCAGGCTGTGGGGCGCGGGCAGGGGCACGTTGGGGAGCGGGGGGGGCCCCAGCAGGTCCCGCAGCTCCGGTTCCAGCTTCAGCTCCAGCTCCTGCGGCCCCGTGGGGCTCGCGGTGGGGCCCGCGGTGGGGC
>NW_026901931.1:0-68171 GCF_033783945.1 Neopsephotus bourkii
ACTATCAAGGAACCCCTGTCCCCTGCTCCACACCTTTGCTTTCCATCCCCCTGTTGGCAGCAATAAAAGCCATGATCTCCATGGTAGCCTGACCACAACAGAGCACAGGAGTTGTGGTTCTGTTCAGCAGCCTTCAGACCTGATACGTGGCAGCCCATGGCAGCCTGGAGCAATGGCATTGCTTGCCCTGATGTCTCTCCTGTTGCTTTCCTGCACAGAGAGCTGATGGGTGATGGACACACATTGCATACATAAACCACCCCAAAACACTCCAGTGTGTGCATTACCTCAGCCCATAGAGCTGCAGCCTCTGCCAGGACCATGGTGAAACCTGGAGCCATGGCTGAGCCTGAGGGCTGTCCTAGAGACATGAAATAACCTGGGCTGGAGGGAGAAGCTCCATGATTGAATTGAATCAAGCCAGGATCAAAGCGTTTGCTGATTCCTTAACAACACACAACTAAGAGGCACCCAGGGTCAATCAGCTGAATCCTGCTTTGTTCCCAAAGCTTCCTGATATTCCCTGGTTATTATTTAACCCAGACAATGACTGTTTTCCTAAGGCTTGGGGATAAGTAAGGACAGAGGTTTCACACCCTTTCTGGCCCCTATGTCAGTGTTTGACTGCTCTTATAGTGGGGTTTTCCCCCTCCCTCTGTTTCTAACTGTAATTTCTGATGCTGCAAATTCCCAATAGGAAATCTGAGATTTACCCTCACCTGCAAGATAAAGCACATGGAGAAGTTGCAGGAGGCATCGAGTCACAAAGAATGTGACACCATTAATCCTTGCATTAATCTTTTCTCTGTCCCTGAAATCGTAGAATCATGGAATGGTTTGGGTTGGAAGGGAGCTTAAAGCTCCTCCAGCTGCAACCCCAACCCCTTCCACTGGAGCAGCTTGCTCCAAGCCCCTGTGTCCTTGAGCACTGCCAGGGATGGGGCAGCCACAGCTTCTCTGGGCACCCTGTGCCAGCGCCTCAGCACCCTCACAGGGAAGAGCTTCTGCCTAAGAGCTCAGCTCAGTCTCCCCTCGGGCAGGTTCAAGCCATTCCCCTTGGCCTGTCCCTACAGGCCCTTGTCCCAAAGCCCCTCTCCAGGTTTCCTGCAGCCCCTCTTAAGGTATTGAAAGGCCACAATAAGGTCTCTCTGGTGCCTTCTACAACAATATTCAATGACTTTATGTCCAGCTGGTCTCTCCTTCACCATCACCAAGTGGTTAAACAGGAACAGGAGCTCTTAGGGTCTTAAAAACACAAGTCTGTGGCTACAACCCCATTGCTCTGCTCATTGTGGCTTCACACTGGAGCTGCTGCTGTCAAAATCCAAACCTTTTTGCTCCTTGTTGTGTGTGGTTTGCTGTGTCTAAGGGCTGCCACTGCCTTCAATGGGGTTATCATCTGACCATGAGAGCAGAGCAAACACCAGGTGAGCTTCTAGGAAGCAGAAGCAGCAGCCAGCATTGCAATGCATCTGCCTGGTGGGTCATGATGAGCAGGCAATGAGGAGCCTGGCTTCTGGCATTGCTGCTGATGAGCTCCTAATGGGTTTAGTTCTCCCCTTCCAGGTGGAGCTGCTTTCATTGTAGTTAAATCTGGTTTAAAGGCAGCTGAGCAAATGCTGGGTAGGAGCTGCCTCCCCTTCCTTGGGTTCTTAGTGAGTGGATTGAGGAATCACCTCAAATGTCTTTAAGCAATGACTTATCTCCTTACATTTGAATGCACCATGTCACCTCTATGTGTTTACTGGGTCCATCAGCTCCCTTTATTGCTGTGGGAGATTTGGTGGGGTTCATGTCTCTCACTGCAAGGCAGACACCTCCATTGCTGCAGCTAAAGAGATCTGAATGAACTCTACTGATTGCATTGGCGTGAGTCTCGTTAGCTGTAATGGGACATTGGATCATAAATGGCTAAGGGGAGACACTCCTGTTTGGTTCTTAATATGGGGTGTTTTAAGAGAGAATGAGGCAAATCTCCTTTTGAGTTTCTGTTATGTCTCCTTTAGGTGGTGGTTTAAAAAAAAGCCAGAAGTTTTTCCCTGCTTTGTTTGGAAGCAGTTTGAGGACTTGGGCTTCAAATGTGTAGGTCCTGCACTGGGGTGATGACTTTTCTGCATTGTGTGAAATCCAGATGTATGGGAAGAACCAGGAACATGGAATGCCACCTCTTCTCTAGGCTAGCTGGAAACAGAGCTACCTTGGTTTCCCTTAGTGCAGAAAGGAATGGCAGAGTCTCAGTTTGGTCTTACTTCCTTTAAAACTGATGGGCAAGGTATCTCTCTCTTGTTTTCTGAAGAAAGCTCGAATATATTAGAATGGCTTCTTTTAGACACCATTGCTACCTTGGAGGAAAGAACCCTTCTGAGCTCCTGGTGGATGAAGCAAGGAGATCTTCTTCAAGTACTGGTGAGTTCATTTCTGTGTCTGCCTTTACCACTGCTGATGGCTTGGAAAGAGATGGGAGTGGACTGAGCTGAGCTCTTAGGCAGAAGCTCTTCCCTGTGAGGGTGCTGAGGCGCTGGCACAGGGTGCCCAGAGAAGCTGTGGCTGCCCCATCCCTGGCAGTGCTCAAGGCCAGGTTGGACACAGGGGCTTGGAGCAAGCTGCTCTAGGGGAAGGGGTCCTTGCCCATGGCAGGGGTTGGAGCTGGAGGAGCTTTCAACTCCCTCCCAATCCAAACCAGTTGGGATTTTCATTTATGATTTTTGAACCCAAGAAAGAGCAATTTGCATTTCCCACATCTTGAGAAAGGGTGAAAGTGAGAAGGGAAGGTTTGGTTAAGCAAGGACAGACAGACCCATGGACAGGACTGGATTCAGCTGGCTTTAGCTACCTGCAGTGTCAGCATGTGTGTGTAAAGCAGAGAACACAGAGAAAGGGATGCTTCTGTGGGATTTGATGTGGGTATTTGATGGGTATTTGATGTGGGATGGGTGATGGTTTGCCCTGTTTAGACAAGCAGTGGTATTGAGAATGGCTGATTTGGGTGTTGTTAGATGCAAAGAGCTAGTTTGAGATGTCTGTTGTTTATGTAGCTCTAACTTTATGTAAGTACTACACAAGGTGCAGGAGGTGGATGAGGAGATGGCCATTGAGTGTGTGAGCCATTAGCAATGGGAAACAGCAGCTGCCTTCATCCCCCTGACTGATGTGGGCATAGAGAACTTCAGCTGGATTTTTCTGAACCCATTTAAAGGTGTTAAAGTGTTAGCAAAGCCCTGTCTGCTGTCAGCTGCGTTTCTGTACAGGGAACAAGTCTCACTCTTGGTTTCATTTCCTCCTTTTCCAAACACCAAAGAGCCACCTTGCTGCTATTTGAATCTTGAGGCATGTGATGCAAAGTGGCTTTTCAAAGGCGAATTTGGGTCCAAAATAGGCAGGTGAAATCAGACTTCCAAAAGGGAAAATGCTGAGTGCTGCCCATGGGAAGTCTTGCTCTAAGCACCAAGACAGGCTGGGGGGCAGCTTAGCAGAGAGGGACAAGGTGGTTGTGGTGTTCACTGTGTTGAAATGAGCCATCAATGTGTACTTGCAGCAAAGGCACCCACCAGCACCCTGAGAAGAGCATTGGCAGTGGGTCAAAGGACTTTCTGCAATGAACATCTGACCACAGGATGGGGAATGGGGAAGTAAAAGCTGCTTTGGGAAGGGTGGAGGGAGAAGGTGAATTGTGCTGAAGAAATGGTCATCTTGCTTGAAAAGGGGCTGATGGAAAGAGGGAAGCGGGAGGGGATGGAGGAGTGGTGCTCATTCATGAACAGGCAATATGCATATTTTGAGGTCATCTCATCATTTTAAGGTCAATGCATATTTAGGGATAACATGAGCAGCTGTCATCTTTTTATATAGATCTATATGTACACATGTTCCTTAAATGTAAGACCAAAGGAAGAAATACATGCAAGTATTACATGCAGATGAGAAGGGGGTGGTTTTTCCCTTGAAGCTACCATGACATGGAATTGCATTCAGGGATTCCAGTCTTGCTTTAATTAACTCAAACATCACCACGTAGTCAGAAAATCTCTGCAATGTGACCTCTTATCTATTTAATACAGTACTAATTCATATGGCAAATTAAGGCATGATATTATTGTATTTACTTCTCCTTAGATAAGAACACACACCCCAAACCCCGAATGAGGAAAGAAATCATCCCAAAAAACCTACTTCTTAAAAAGAATTTGGATGCTCTTGAGAAGATGCTTATCTTTTGTGGGACCAATTCTTTCCATAGCAGGTCAGCCAGAGCTTTAGGATTTAAGCTTTAAGGTTATTTTTTCCATATAGGAAGCCTTGGCTATTATTTTATCAAGGTATTGTTTTTCAGTATATTATCACTCAATATAATATTATATAATATAATTCAATATATTCAACCATCATGTTTTTATCTCCAGGTGACTGAGTGCATTCATAGAGGAAACTCCAAATCCTGCATTAATCTCATGCACTGTGTGTTCCTATGAGCTGGGAGAAATGATTCAACCTCTTCCCATGTTCCTTTGTCTCCTGCTGCCAAGAGAGTGGCTGCAGGAAACCACTTGAGTGTGACCACGTTTATCCTCTTGGGCTTCGCCAACCTGTAGAAGCTGCTCTTTGTGACTGGTTTACTCATCTCCATCACCATGGTGGTGGGGAACCTTATCAAGACCAGCTCTCAGCTTCATGTGCCCATCTACTTATTTCCTCATAGGAAATGTACTTATTTCCTCCATAGGATGTAGCTGGTGTCTTGCTTTCCTGATTGGGCCTGCCCCATGGAAATCTACCACCATGCTGACCTAGGGGCAGGGTGGAATTTCATCCTCTGTGATAAGCAGTTACCCAACTTGCTTTTCCTTGGATGTCATCTGGTGCTGTTGACACAGATGCTCCATGCTTCTGGCCATAGGTTGTATCCAGATGTGCCCAACTTGTTTCATGGCTCAAAGACTCTCAGTGTTGTCCAGAACTTCCCCATCACTTCCTCTTCTCCTTATGTCCGTCCATCCAGGCCAAGCCTGTTTTCCATCCCAGCTGCAGCTTACTCATGATTTCTCATTCCAGGTTTTTTGGGTTGAGTCACATCAGCCCAAGGAGTCATCCTATCTAATTTTAGGCTTTCACATCTGAATTAGTCACCAAAGGTTCCCCTTATGGAAACAAGGATGCATCTGGGGTCATTGATTCAGCTTGGATCTATAAACATCCATATCAGAGGTTTCATCTGGAAAAAGTGGATGGTTCTCTACACTTGCAGTGAAGGGTGATGGACAGACACAGCTACAATGTGGGTTGTTTTCAGAGCAGACAGAGGCCATAGCCTGAAGAGTCAGTTTAAGCTTAAGGGGAAACATCAGCTCATAGTGCTGAAGGTTTGGGATCCTTCAGAAACCCCACTCAAAATCAAAGAGGTGAAAGCAGCTTTTCATGCAACCATGGAATGGTTTGGGTTGGAAGGGAGCTTAAAGCTCACCCATTTCCAGCCCCCTGCCACAGGCAGGGACACCTTCCACTAGAGCAGGTTGCTCCAAGCCCCCTTCAACTTGGCCTCGATCTGTTCTATTGATGAATCATTTCTAATGCAGCAGAGCCTCAGTGCCCAGCATCCATAAAGCACTTTCTGGACAGAATAGGAATACAGAATGGATGTAGCCAGTGTCCTGGCTGTGTGTTTGCTTTTTTTAATAGTTACTAATAGCAGATATTTACTTCCTGATGAGGGGTTTATATTCTCCATAGGTGGATAGGATATTATTCCTTGGAAAATACTCCTGTTGGTTTGCTCTTTTAAGCACCATAGCAGAAAAACTGTTTTCTATAAACCTGGCTGTGCTTAAAGGGGCTGAAAGAAACCTGGAGGGGGGCTTAGGAGAGGTGTCTGTAGGGGCAGGCCAAGGGGAATGGCTTGAACCTGCCCGAGGGGAGACTGAGCTGAGCTCTTAGGCAGAAGCTCTTCCCTTTGAGGGTGCTGAGGCGCTGGCACAGGGTGCCCAGAGAAGCTGTGGCTGCCCCGTCCCTGGCAGTGCTCAAGGCCAGGTTGGATACAGGGGCTTGGAGCAAGCTGCTCCAGTGGAAGGGGTCGCTGCCTGTGGCAGGAGGGTAGGACTAGATGAAATTCAAGGTCCCTTCCAACACAAACCACTCTGGGATTCCATGATCCATGCCCATGAAATTGTCCTTAATGCACAAACATGCCAACACACTGATCCTCCAGCCCACTGGCTTTAGGCGTGAGCCATCTCTGTCAAGGAAGGAGCCTGTAGAAGTGAACTTTGTTAATAAAGAAGAAAGTTTCTTCCTTGTTATCCCAGCTAATTAATCTCTGATGGCTTGTTATGAAGAATGAGGTAAGTCACATCCAAGTCTTCTGAGAAGCTTTTGTGGTGATGAGGAAACATCCTTGGTAACCCCCAGAAGGTCTTGTTAAAGCTGATGACTCCTGGAAGGGTGGTTGGTCCCCAGGGACCGCTTCTTACTTTGGCAAAGTGAACAGCATCTCTTGTGATGGAAATAGCTGTGAGTGTTTCTATTGTGAAAGCCTGGATCTCGGGCCTGCAGGAGGGCTTTCTGTGCCCGTACAAGCTTGGACATACATCCCTGTCTTCATGACATGTGCACATAATGTGGTTCTTGTTAATGAAGTGCTTTGTTCCTTCCTGCTTTTGACCCCTAATAAAGGGACCTGGGGAAGCTCATTGCATTTCTCTTCACCTTTGGGCCTGCTCAAGGACGCTTCATACTTTAAACTTGCCATTATTTGCCTTGGGATGGATGTGCTTGTGTCTCTTAAGCTGTGAGGCAAGTTGAAGCCCACTACATCCATCCTCCGTGTATGACTGGCTTTCATAAATGTGGTTTTCTTACCATTATGATTTTGGGATTGGAGAATAAGCATGGGAATGGGGTCAGCTGCCTCAGCATCTAAAATTCCTTGACTAGTTATGAGATAGTCAGGTCCCTTCTAGAAGGGAGTGGAATAAGATGGTGTTTCATCACATCCTAGGGCAGCTGTTGAGGATGGATGTGGTCCAGAGGGTGCTCAGGCATTAGAAAAGGCTGCCCAGGGCAGGGATGCAGTCACTATCCCTGCCAGTCTTCACACACTGTGTAGATGTGGCCCTCAGTGCCATGGGTTAGTGGTGGCCTTGGCAGTGCTGAGAATGGTTGGACTTGATGAGCTTAAAGGTCTTTTACAACCTGGTTGGTTCTAAGAGTCTAAAATGAGCCCAGTTCATGCATCCTGATCCCATCCTCTGATGGGGATGGAAACACACTGAGGGGAGGATGCTCTGTGTGTGTGCGTGTCTTCAAACTTGAAATCTTGAAACTGCGCTCTTTTTCTGAACAAATACTAGAGATACAGGAACACACCTTCACCGAGCACAGATGGAGACACAAAACTGATTTAATGACTCAACTTTTATTTATAGAATCATAGAACCATGGAATAGTTAGGGTTGGAAAGCACCTTAAGATCATCCAGTTCCAATCCCCCTGCCATGGGCAGGGACACCTCACACTAAACCATATCACCCAACACCTCATCCACCCTGGCCTTGAACACCACCAGGGATGAAGCATTCGCAACCTCCCTGGGCAACCCATTCCAGTGCCTCACCCCCCTCACAGGAAGGAATTTCTTACTTATATCCAATCTAAGCTTCCCCTGTTTCAGTTTTAACCCATTACCCCTTGTCCTATCACTCCAGTCCCTAATGAAGAGTCCATCCCCAGCATCCCTATAGGCCCCCTTCAGATACTGGAAGGCTGCTCTGAGGTCTCCACGCAGCTTCTCTTCTCCAAGCTGAAAATCCCCAACTTTCTCAGCCTATCTCCATACAGGAGTTGCTCCAGCCCCTGAGTATCCTCGTGGCCTCCTCTGGACTTGTTCCAACAGATCCCTGGTCTGGGATTCTATGAAACAAACTCATACAGGGACATCTGCAGCTCCATAAACTAAAATCTCTTGAAGTAAGTAGACAGGGAAGTGTTTCCTGAATCCACACACCAAGAGCACAGTATGGTGGGTAATACGTGCCACAACACTTGGACCTAGTAGACAGATATCAGTGAAAAGAATTTTGTTTAGGTACTACAGCAGTTCTGGTGTTGATTTGAGTTCAGGTGGTTGCTGTTTTCTTGCTCTTCCCATCACTGCTCATAGCAAAATGAAAGAAGAACACCAAGAAGATGATAAAAACTTGGTGTGGGGACAATTACTGTCTTAGTGAAGTCAGCAAAGGCAAAATCAACATTTGGAATGGGTTATACACGAAGATGTTAACAAAGGGTAACTCTGAGTGTAGAAGTGGTTTCAGGAACTCTCTTTGCAATGCTGAAATCCTGTTAAGTAGCATTAGGAAAGCAACTTGAGAAAGTTATGAGAATAATCAGGGATGAATCATGTGGACATTCACTTGTCACCAACTCCCTCCGCTCAACGAGGGAGAAGGGGGAAGGCATCTCCTTAAATCCACATTTTTACAGCAAATTGTTCCTGGGCTTTATCAGTGCACCTGGAGATGAAGAGATTGATGCTCTGGATGGATTTTGCTTGTTGTCAAGCAAAGGGTGTGAAATCACTTCTGAAAGGCATTGTGGTGCTTGGGCATCTGAGAGACGTGGTGTGGATGAGCCATCCCTGATCACAGCTACTCAGCAGCAGTGATGAGCTGCTCCTAGGATGCTTCTGACATACTTGTGGGCTATACAAAGAATTTAGTCTGACCTTGGAAACAGAATGAGAATGGGTTTTAGAGACATTTCAGATCTTGCAAAGGCTGCTCAAATGGGACACGAAGCACAAGTGATTCCATCTCTGGATTTGCTGCTGTCCCACTGTGCACACTTGGGAGCCCAGTTTTCCATCCCCAGTGGGGTTATACACATGCAGTGCCTGGATGTCCAACAGCTGAGCTGGTGCCTCTGGGCTTCCACTGTATTCAAGGTCGAGAAATGGGCATTTCCAGGCTATGATGAGTTGTGCCAGGGTGAACTAATAGCCTTTATCCCCCTGAGCAGCTGGGCTCCATCCCCATCCCCTGCCCAATTGCCCCCCATCTCTATTTAAGCTCACTCCGGGGAGGTTGAGTTTTATTAGAGGCACTGTGGTTTCCTGTTTAGCAGGAGTTGTTCACACCTACGAAATCCTTTGATGGTGACCTAGGCTTGCTAATGGATTTCCCTAGGCATTGCTGAACCTGATCCTGACCAGGAGGTTTATTTCATCTGGATTGACATGTTTTGGCCTTGGACCTGCCTCATCATCACCTGGTTTCCTGATGCTCTGGAGTCTTGGCTGAACTTGGCCCAGGTCTCTGTTCCTGCCATATTTCTGTAGTTCGGGTATCGTGGGGTCGTCCCTGCACACCCTGATGTCCCCTTTGACTTTGTTTAGAGATGAGATACAAACCCCTGTGGCAGTCCCCAGGCTCCTGCAGAGTAGAACCCATCATCCTTTGCCCTCAACAGTACTCACTGCTCTGACTGTGCCTCTCTATTTGGAACATGTCCCTGCATGGGCAAAATAGGAGATAGTGTTCGCAGTGAGTGAAATAGAGTAATGAATTTAACGTTATATACAAGTGTCATTCTCTGGTCCATAGTGCCTTCTCCTTTACCAAGTATAATACTAGACTTTGATTGAGAGGAAATCTGGTATGTATTCTGTGTGGGCATTTTGTGTCTACAGCCGGGAGTTTCTGCATTATGTAGACCCTTTCCTCTGCAAAGATTGAAGCAGAATCATGCAATGATGCTCTCAGTACAAAACCTCAAGCCTGTTTTTTATATTGCTGGAATTGACAGTTGTACCCCCCTGCACATTTGACTGAGGTTCCTCTTGGACAATCACAAAGTTGAGTCCACTACATACAGGACTATGGCAATCAAGGCCTCTTTTGGGAACATAGCACCAAGTCTGGATAAATGTTTGAGCATTTCAGTTTCTCTGCTTTGAGAACCTTATTAAAGCCAAAAGGAAATAAAGACACCAGAGTGGGGTAATGAACCCTACAGATGACACTTCTCTTCTAGGCTCCCTTTCCCACAAAAGCTTGGGCTGGATAATTTCTGAGTCCCAACTTGGGCTTTTTGTAGCTCTAAGATTTTGTATGTATAGTCTAAGCGGCAATATCGATCAAAATAGAGGAAGAAAACAAGGTGTGGTGAAGTTTTTATAGGAAGTACTCTGATATGACCTTATAGCAGCCTTTCAGTATCTGAAGGAAGGTATAAGGATTCTGGGGATGGACTCTTCATTAGGGACTGTAGTGATACAACAACGGGTAACGGGTACAAACTTAAACAGGGGAAGTTTAGATTGGATCTAAGGAGGAAGTTCTTTCCTGTGAGGGTGCTGAGGCACTGGAATGGGTTGCCCAGGGAAGTTGTGAATGCTCCATCCCTGGCAGTGTTCAAGGCCAGGTTGGACAGAGCCTTGGGTGCCATGGTTTAGTGTGAGGTGTCCCTGCCCATGGCAGGGGGTTGGAACTGGATGATCTTAAGGTCCTTTCCAACCCTACCTATTCTATGATTTTATGATTCTATGATATCAAAGTTCTCTGTCCTGCCAAGCTCTTTAGCATCTGATTATATCAGTTCTGCCTCCTTCACTGAGCAGAGGTTGAAGCCACTTTCCCACAGACAAAAGACAACATCTCATCTCTTGCTGCTGATTGCCAGAGCACACAGAAGAGATTGTTCGCCATCCATATTCTGTTCAAAACATCAGTTAATTCCCACTCAGAGCAGGTAAAGGAAAGATATTTTCCCCCATCGGTGTGTTCTGGCTTCTCTGAGACCCCATCAGCTCTCAGTTAGGATCAGTTCTGTGTTCAGGATTGTCTTTCATCTGTGGAAATGAGCCACTGTCTTAACTCCTCTATGAAATATGCTATTTGGTATTTCCTGGTGTGCACTAGCAAGAGTTAAGCATGGGCATGGAATGTGGGTGCTTGTCTCGTGCCTGAATTCTATGTATCACACCGTTTAAGTAAATGGCAGTTAAGATGAATGTAAAACACCACGTAAAATGAATGGGATGACCCCTTAATGTGCCCAAATTATCCTTAACACTGGGTAGCCTCAGCACAGTTCATCATGCTATATTATGAATGATATTGTCTACGCTTTCTTCCTTTAAGTGAAATCTCTTGTGAAATTGCAGCCTGGGGAGGGATTCCCCTTAACATTCAAAGGTGCAGCTTGAGGCCTTGATTCCCACCAGCTTCTTCTCTTTGAAAGGCACAACCAAATGCAATGAATCTTTTGAAACCTTTTCTCTGACTCTTTTTTAGCAAGCAAATGTAAAACTGCACTTCCTCTTCCCTCCCACCCCAGCAGCTTTAATAAAGAACTCACAGGTAAGAGTGAGGGATTTTATTGGAGCTGAGAGACAAGGTCAAGAATCTTGCAAGAAAAACAGATAATTATCAGTGACAAAAGATGTGACTGAGGAAAGCTGATGGGTGTTTCCTGTGAGGAAAAGGTGTCTGGGATAATTCAGGGTGATTTCTTCATGCAAGCTGGTGACTGAGAAGTGAATTCAAGTTTGAGGTTCCACTACTTTTGGTTTCCTTCAGAGGAAGGATGAAGTGATTTGGGGAGTCTATTTCTCATGCAATGCTGTTATTGACTTTTGTGCAGGAACTGTAGAAGAACCTACATCAAATCCTGGAGAAAATTGGGAAGATGCCATTGTTTTAGTGCCCCATAGGCATTCTCCTTAGAGATGAATTGTTCATGTCTTCGATGACAGAGCTGTTTTATGTGGCCAGTGGTTGAAGAACCTTGTCCTGCACCTCCCCAGAGCCTCCTTCACCTCCTTGTTTCTCAGGCTGTAGATGAATGGGTTGAGCATGGGGTTGACCACAGCATAGAAGATGGAGGCCACCTTATCCAGGCTCCTGTGACTAGATGGAGGTTGTAGGTACATGAAGAATACTGTCCCATATAACAAAGCAACAGCCATCAAATGGGAGGCACAGGTATTGAAGGCTCTGGCCCTACTCTGTGCTGAGCACATCCTCAGCACAGTGCGGATGATAGAGATGTAGGAGAGCGAAATGATCATGCTTGCACTCACCGCATTGATGGTGATGAAGGCAAAGACGATCAACTCGCTGCTGTGGGTGTCAGAGCACACGAGCTTTAGCACAGGGACTACGTCGCAGAAGAAGTGGTCAATGCTGTTGGGACCACAGAAGGAACCTCCAAACACGCACCACGTGCAGATGATGGCACTGAGGAAAGCGAATAGGTAGGATGATGCTACCAGCTGCCAGCAGACACGGCTGGAGATGATGGTCACATAAAGCAGGGGCTGGCAGATGGCAACGTGCCGGTCATAGGCCATCATGGCCAACAGGTGACAGTCAACAGTAGCAAAGAAAGCAAAGGTGAGGAACTGCATCATGCAGCCAGTGAAAGAAATGGTTTTGTCCTCTGCTAACAGGTCTGCCAGCATCCTGGGGGAGATGACTGTGGAATAGCAGATGTCAGTGAAGGCAAAATGGGTGAGAAAGAAGTACATGGGGGTGTGGAGGCTGGGAGCCACCCGAACCAAGATGATAATGCCAAAGTTCCCCACGAGAGTCACAATGTAAATCAATAGAAACAAGGCAAAAAGAGTGGTTTGCGCATATGGTCTGTCTGTAATTCCCAACAGGATGAATTTAATCTGGGTGAGATTTCCTCCCATGACCAGGTGTTACCTGCTGAGGCAAAAGCAAGAGAATATCACACTGATCAAAAACAGAGATTTGATTTTGGACCCTATCTAACTCTTATCAGTGACCGTTTCAGCTGTTACATTTTAAATATTCCAATATATTTTCTAACCAAAATTATATATGTATTTTATGTTTTTCAGATGAGGTATTCAGAAAAGCACCAGGATCCGATGTAAATTTGGAGCAAGAGAAAACCCCAGTCCCAGTGAAATCACAGTTTAGAGATGAATGACCTCTGGACATTTTCTGTTGGGTTTTGATTATCATTCAGTCACCAAACCCCATTTATCAAAATATTTGAGCTTATTCACAATAGATAACACTCACACTGGTAAATTAATGATTTATACCTTTCTGAGCTACAGCATGCTGAAGCATCCTAAACACATAGGCATTAGGTTGCTTGCTTTAAAAAGGAATTGATATTACAATGTTCTGATTCCAATGGTTGATTTCTTAGTGACTGTATTCTGCTGACAATCTGAAATGTTGCATTTCTTTATAACAGAATAATATTCATCCTCATTTAACTCTTAATTAAATCAATGCATCTTGCTTTAGCTGCCCATGTAAAAGAAACAGAACCTGCACCAGACATTGCTCCCTCTTCTCATGAAGAAAACTCACTTTGGTAAGACTGTTCTCTGACAAAAACAGGAAAAAGACGACCTGAGGACATGCAGAAGCAAGCCCACTGCCTCAGTGCAGGTGAGGCTCTGCTTTGTGTTGGTGTTACCTTCTGTGCCTTTCTTCTGCCACTGAGGGATGGGAGCCAAGGGTTTATCCCCAGTGCAGCAGAGAACATCCACGCACCAGCATCAGCTCTGTTAAGCACCTGATGTGAAGAGAGGGGAGATCCTGCCAGACTCCAAGAGCCCAGCTTGTGGTGCTGGGGCTGTAAATACAGTTGCATGTGCTCTCCTGGGAGGAAGCCTCCAGGGCTGCTCATGCTTACCCAGAGGAAAACAAAGAGAAGAAACAGCAAAGGGTGTGAAATCACCTCTGGAAGGCATTGTGGTGCTTGGGCATCTGAGAGACATGGTGTGATTGAGGCATCCCTGATCACAGATATACAGCAGCAGTGATGACCAGCTTACGTGATGCTTCTGACATACCTTTGGACAATTCAAATGTTTCACTTTGACATTGGCAACAGAATGAGAATGGGTTTAGAGACATTTCGGATCTTGCAGAGGGTCCTGAAATGAAAACTGATGCACAAATTACTCCATCTCTGCATTTGCTGCTGTCCCTTCGTGCACTCTTGGAGCCCAGTTTTCCATCCCCAGTGGGGTTATCCATATGTAGTGTCTGGATGTCCAGCATCTGAGCTGGTGACTCTGGGCTTCCACTGCATTCAAGGGTGAGAAAGGGGCATTTTGAGGCAGGGGTGAATTTTCCCAGAGTGGTCTAATAGGCCTTTGTCCCACTGACCAGCCCCAGCTGGGGGTCCATCCCCACCTGCTGCCTATTTGTTCCCTATCTCTATTTTAGCTCAGCCTAGGGAGCTTGTGTTTTATTAGAGCAGTTGTGTTTTCCAGTTTAGTAGGGGTTCTGCACATCTAAGGAATCCTTTGATGGTGACGTAGGCTTTATCGAGGATCTGTTTGGCAGTTTCTGGACTGGATGCTGGCCAGGGACTGACTTGACTTAGACTTGTATCTGCTTTATCATTGCCAACTTTCCTGATGCTCAGGAATCTTGGTTGAACTTGCCCCCTGTCTGTGTTCCTGCCCTACTTTTCTTGCTCAGGTACTGTGGGATGGTTTCTCCACACCGTGGTGTTCTTCTTTGTCTCTGTTTAAAGATATTAAGGAAGCAAAGCCCTGTGGCTGTCCCCAGGCTGCTGCAGAGTAGAACCCATCACCCTCTGCACTCAACAGCCCAGCCAGTGCTCACTGCCGTGGCAGTCCCTCTCCATCCAGACTGTGTCCCTTCATGGCTAAAAAAGGAGTTATTCTTCTCAGTAACAGAGTAGTAAGGTGAACTTTATTTCCCAGTATTTTTCTCTGGTCATTAGTTAATTCTGTTTTACCAAGTATGATATTAGACATCTATGGCAGGACCTCTTTTATCTACCTGATATAGGAATTTTGTGTCTACAGACAGGGGTTTCTGCATTTTGTAGATCCCTTCTCTGCAAAGATTGAAGCAGAATCATGCAATGATGCTTTTATCATAAAATGTATTTCCAGAACCCCAAGCCTGTTCCTTGTATTGCTGGAATTGACAATTGTTCCTCCCCTGTACGTTAGACTGAGGCTCCTCTTGGGAGTTCCCAGAGTTGGATCCACCACACACAAGACTATGGCAACCCAGCCCTCCCTTTGGCATGTAGCACCAAGTCTAGGTAAACCTTTATGTGTTTCAGTTGTCCCTGCTTTGTAATCTTTCTTAAACCAAAGCATAGATAAGAACACCAGTGTGGGGTAATTCATCAAGCAGTGATGAGCCTTACACGTGACACTTCTCATCTAAGCTCCCTTTCCCATTAAAGCTTGGACCAGGTGATCTCTTGAGGTGAAACTTGGGTTTTCTGTGGCTCTATGATTCTGTTTGTATATATTCGACATGTTTCAGCTACAATATGCAAGAAAATAGAATGAAGAATCATAGAATAGTTTGATTTAGAAAGGACCTGAACATCACCTAGTTCCAACACCCCTGCCATGGGCAGGGACACCTCACACTAAGCCATGTCAACCAAGGCTCTGTCCAACCTGGCCTTGAACACTGCCAGGGATGGAGCATTCACAACCTCCCTGGACAACCCATTCCAGTGCCTCACCCCCCTCACAGTGAAGATCTTCCTCCTTATATCCAATCTAAACTTCCCCTGTTTAAGTTTAACCTGTTACCCTTTTCCTATCCCTGCAGTCCCTAAGGAAGAAAACAAGGTGCATTGAAAGTTTCCAGGAAGCTCTCTGACATCAAAGTCTCTGTCCTGCCAAGCTCTTTAGCAAGGTATTACATCAATTCTGGCTCTCTCACTGATCGCCGATAGAAGCCACTTTTCCCCAGACCCAGGATAACGTCTCTTCTCTCGCTGCTGTTTTCCAGAGCACACAAAAGACACTGTTCACGACCCGAATACTTCCCAAATGTAAGTTAATTCTCCCTCACAACAGGTAAAGGAAAAATATTTCCCCACATGTCGTGGTTTAAGCCCAGGCCATAAATCAGAACCATGAACTCTACTCCCCCCCCACTTTCTTCCCTCTGCTCCCAGAGGAATGGGAAGGAGAATTGAAAGAAGGCAACTGCCATGGGTTGAGTTAAGAACAGGTTAGTAACTGAGGTATAACACAAATCACTGCTGCTACCACCAATAATAGTAATGATCAAGGACATAACAAAGGAAGAGAATACAACACCTCAGCACCAGCCGACCGATACCTCGCCCCACCCTGCAGTCCCAGCCATTCTGGGTAACTCCTAGTTAACCTCCTGGCCATGATGTGTTGCGGTATGGAATACCTCTTTAGCTAGTTTGGGTCAGGTGTCCTGTCTCTGCTTTCTCCTGGCTTCCCCTCCTCCCTGCAGAGCATGAGGCTCACAAAGTCCTTGGTCAGACCAAACATCTGAGCAGTAACTAAAACCATCGGTGTTATCAGCGCTGTTCCCAGGCCAAAAGTCAAAAAACACAGCACTGCACCAGCTACTAAAAAGGAGAAAAAATGATTGCTACTGCTGAACCCAGGACACCACACCAGTGTCTTTTTGCTTCTTTCTGACCCAGACAGCTCTCAGTTACCATTGATTCTGGGTTCAGGTTTCTCTTTAACCTATGGAAACTTGCCTCATGCTGTATTTATAAGTGCAACGCACCACTTGTTGTTTCCTGGTGTGCTTTAGTGTGAGCTGGGCATGGACATGGATGTGGGTGCTTATCTCCAGCTGGAATTCCATTTATCTCACCATTTAAGTAAAGGGAACTTAACCTGAGTGTAAAGCACCACTTAAAATGAATGGGAGGACTTCTTGATATGCCTAGCTTGTAATTAACACTGGGTAATCTCAGCACAGTTCATCAGTCTGTTTGATGAGTTGTATTTTTTACAGTTGCCTACTTGAAGTGAAATCTAGTCTGAATCTGAAGCCTGGGGAGGGGTTCCCCTTGCTATTCAGAAGTGCAGCTTGAGATCTTGATTCCCACCAGCTTCTTCTCTTTGAAAGGCACAAACAAATGCAATGAATCTTTTGAAACCTCTGACTCTTTTTCAGCAAGCAAATGTAAAACTACACTTCCTCTTCCCTCCCACCCCTGCAGCTTTAATAAAGAGCTCACAGGCAAGAGGAACCTTACTGGATCTGAGGGACAGGGTCAAGAATCTTGTAAGAAAAATCATATTTATGCATGACAAAAGTTGTAACTGAATGCAGCTGATTGGTGTTTCCTGTGAGGAAAAGAGGCTTGGATAACTGAGGGTAACTTCTTCCAACAGTCTGGTGACTGTGAACTGAACTGAAGTTTGAGGCTCAGTCTCCTCTTGTTTTCTTCCAAGAAGGGTGTGATTTTGGGGGTCGTTTTCTCATTGAATACTGTCATAGAGTGTTGTGCAGAAACTGTGGAAGAACTTCCATAAGGTCATGAGTATTAGTGGAAAATCCCAATATTTCAGTGCCCCGTAGGCTTTCACAATGGACATGAACTGCTCATATCCTGAATGACAGAACTCTTCTATGTCACCAGTGGTTGAAGACCCTCCTTGTGCACTTGTTCAGAGCCTCCTTCACCTCCTTGTTCCTCAGGCTGTAGATGAATGGGTTGAGCATGGGTGTGACTGTTGTGTAGAAGATGGAGGCCACCTTATCGAGGCTCCTGTGGCTAGATGGAGGTTGTAGGTACATGAAGAATGCTGTCCCAAAGAACAAGGCGACAGCCATCAAATGGGAGGTGCAGGTGTGGAAGGCTCTGGCCCTGCTCTGTGCTGAGCACATCCTCAGCACAGTGCGGATGATAGAGATGTAGGAGAGTAAAATGACCACGACTGCACCCACCACATTTATGGTGACAAATGCAAAGATGACCATTTCACTGCTGTGGGTGTCAGAGCACACGAGCTTTAGCACAGGGACAACATCACAGAAGAAGTGGTCGATGTGGTTGGGACCACAGAAGGAACCTCCAAACACGCACCATGTGTAGATGATGGCACTGAGGAAGGCGAATACGTAGGATGATGCTATGAGCTGCCAGCAGACACGGCTGGAGATGATGGTCACATAAAGCAGGGGCTGGCAGATGGCAACGTGTCGGTCATAGGCCATCATGGCCAGCAGGTGACACTCAGCACTACCAAAGAAAGCGAACATGATGAACTGCGTCATGCAGCCAGTGAAAGAGATGGTTTTGTCCTCTGCTAACAGGTCTGCCAGCATCCTGGGGGAGATGACTGTGGAATAGCAGATGTCAATGAAGGCAAGATGGGTGAGAAAGAAGTACATGGGGGTGTGGAGGCTGGGAGATACCCAAACCAATGTGACAATGCCAACATTCCCCAAAATAGTGACAATATAAATCAATAGAAACAAGACAAAAAGAGGGATCTGTGCACATGGGCTGTCTGTAATTCCAAATAGGATGAATTTAATCTGGGTGTGATTTCCTCCCATGACCAGGTGTTACCTGCTAAGGGAAAAGGAAGAGAAACATCAAACTGGTTAAAAATGGCGATTCAGATCTGGACCATATGTAATGCCAGTCAGTGACCATTTTAAATATTACATTTTAGTGTATTCCACTACATTTTGTAACTCACATTATCTATACTTAATGGATTTAAATCAAGGTGTTTCAAAAAGAACAAGGAGCACATTGAAGCAGCAAATGTCATTGTTAGATTTCTCTTTTGGGACACTCAAAACTATGGATTTATTCAAGGATGTGGGTTTTTCAGATTTGAGAAAACAATCAGATCTTCAATAACTTTAAGTTCAGAGGCAATTTGTGTCAGAGGACACCTTAGAGGAACCTCATAAGTGTGCACGTTAACATGAATCAAGGGGAAGTCCCAGTCCCAGTGAAATCCCAGTTTACAAATTAATGACCTCCAGATATTTTCTCTTGGCTTTTGATTATCATTCCAGTTACCAAATCACACTAATCAAATTATTTGAGATCATTCACAACAGATAAAACTGACATTGTTAAATTCATGATTTATACCTTCCTGAGCTCCAGCATGCTGAAGCATCTTAAAACCATGGGCATTAAGCTGCTTTCATTAAAGAGTTGATGTTATAACAGGCTGACTCCAAAGGCTGATTTTTTAGTGACTATACTCCACTGATGATATAAAATGTTACATTTCTTCATAACAGAATAAGATTCATCCTCATTTAACTCTTGAATAAATCAGAACATCTTGCTTTAGCTGCCTGTTTAAAAGAAACACAACCTGCATCAGACATTGCTCCCTCTTCTCATGAAGAAAACTCACTTTGGTACAGCTGTTTTCAAACACAGCTTTACAGAAGAGGACACGAGGACGTGATGAATAAAACCCACTGCCTCAGTGCAGGTGAGGCTCTGCTTTGTGGTGTTGTTACCTCCTGTGCCTTCCCTCTGCCACCAAGTGATGATAGCCAAGGATTTATCCCCAGTGCAGCGGAGAACATCTACGTGCATCTTACCTCTGTTAAGCACCCAGTGCGAAGAGATGTGAGCTCCTGCCAGACTCCAAGAGCCCAGCTTGTGGTGCTGGGGCTGTAAATACAGTTGCATGTGCTCTCCTGGGAGGAAGCCTCCAGGGCTGCTCATGATTTACCAGGGGAAAACAGAGAAAAGGAAAAACAAAGGGTGTGAAATCACCTCTGAAAGGAATTGTGGTGCTTGGGCATCTGCAAGTCATTGTGTGGATGAGTCATCCCTGATCACAGATAATCAGCAGCAGTGATGAGCAGCTCATAGGATGCTTGTGACGTACTTGTGGACCATGCAAAGGTTTTGGTCTGAGTTTGGCAACAGAATGAGAATGGGTTTAGAGACATTTCAGATTTTGCAGGGGGTCCCTAAACGCAACAGGAAGCACAAGTGACTCCTTCTCTGGAGCTGCTGGTACCCATCTGTGAACACTTGAGTGCCCAGTTTTCCAGCCCCAGTGGGATTATCCACATATAGTGCCTGGTTGTCCAACACCTGAGCTGGTGCTTTAGGGCTTCCACTCTATTGAAGGCTGAGAAATGGGCATTTGAGGCAGTGATGAGTTGTCCCAGAGTGAACTAATAGGCCTTTATCCCCCTGAGCAACCTCAGCTGGGGCTTCATCCCCACCCTCTGCCTGTTTGTCCTTCATCCCTATTTAACTTCACCCAGGGAAGTTGGGCTATTTTTGAGGGTTTGTTTCCATTTTAGCAGGAGTTGCACACATCTATGGAATCCTTCGGTTTTAACCAAAGCTTGTTCATGTGCTTTCCTAGCAATTGCTGAACCTCACCCTGATTAAGGGATTGACTTGATCTGTGTTGGCTTGGTTTGGCTTAGTCTTGGATCTCCCTCATAATCCCCAGCTTGCTTGATGCTCTGGAATCTTGGTTGAACTTGACCCGGTTCTCTGTTTCTGCTCTACTTCTCTTGCTCACGTACTGTGGGATGGTCCCTGCACACCGTGGTGTTCTCCTTTGGTTCTGTTTTGATAGACGAACGAGACAAACCCCTGTGGCACTCCCCATGTTCCTACAGAGCAGAACCCATTACCCTCTGCCCCCAACAGCCCAACCACTGCTCACTGTTCTGCCAGTCCCTCTCCATCGAGACCATATCCCTGCATGGGCAAATTAGGAGACAGTCCAATCAGTGAGGGAAATTAGAGTAAAAAATGGAATATTACATTCGAGTGTTATTTTCTGGTCCTTTGTGCATTCTCCTTTACCAAGTATAATATTAGGTTTTTAGTGTTCATTTGATTGGCAAAGCTTTGTTTTGGAAGTGGCTTTGGTGTGACGTTTATCTGCTGATTTTGTGACAGAAAGCTTCAGGGGTTCACTTGACACCAAGGGCTTTTGTTTCCCCGCCTTATTTCTTGTGCTTACGGACTTGGTTTCAATGATTCGCAAGTCTTGCTTTGTTTCTACAAGTGGCTCGTGCTACAAGACCACAGACAATCTGATTTATCTGCTGTATGTCATTATGCATTGCTTTTTCCCCTTAGTGTTGATCTTTTAACATGTATGCTGCACATATTTGACAAACTAGAAGGAAGAAAACAAGGTGTGGTGAAGGTTTTCAAGGAAGCCCTCTGATTTCAGAGGCCTCTGTCCTTCCTAACTTTTCAGTATTTAATTGCATTGATTGTGGCTCCTTTGTTGACCACAAGTAGAAGACACTTTTGCCCCAGACCTAAGTCACCATCAACAGGCTTAATTTGTAAGTCACACAGACAGTTTGGTTTTCCCTGGTGTGCTTCAGCATGAGCTGGGCATGGACATAGGATGTGGGTGCTTATTTCCAGCTTATTTCCATTTATCTCACCATTTAAGTAAACAGGACTTAAGATGAATGCAAAATACCCCTTAAAACGAATGGGATGAGCCTTTGATGTGCCCAAATTCTCCTTACCACTGGATGGTCTCAGCACAGTTCATCATTCTAAGTTATGAACTCCACTGCTTACAATTCCCTTCCTTGAAGTGAAATCTCTCGTGAAGCTGCAGCCTGAGGAGGGATTCCCCTGATATTCAAAAGTGCAGGTTGAGAGGTGGATTCCCACCAGCTTCTTCTCTTTGAAAGGCACAAACAAATGCAATGAATCTTTTGAAACCTTTTCTCTGACTCTTTTTCAGCAAGCAAATGTAAAACTACACTTCCTCTTCCCTCCCACCCCAGCAGCTTTAAAAAATAACTCACAGGTAAGAGGGAGGAAATTTCTAAGAGCTGAGGAACAAGGTCCAGAATCTTGCAAGAAAAAGACTTCTTCATCAGTGACAAAAGTTAAAACTGGATAAAGCTGATTGGTGTTTCCTCTGAGGGAAAGAGGCCTGGGATAATTCAGGGTAATTTCTTCATAAGAGCTGGTGACTGCCAACTGAAATGAAGTTTGAGGTTCCTCTCCTCTTGGTTTCCTTCCAAGAAAAAAAGAAGTGATTTGGGGGGTCTATTTCTCATTAAATACTGTAATTGACTTTTGTGCATGAACTGTGGAATTAACTACATAAAATAATGAGGATTAGAGGAAAATGTGTGAGGTGTCCCTGCCCATTAGCAGGGGGGTGGGAACCTGATGATCTTAAGGTCCTTTCCAACCCTAACTATTCTATTCTATGATTCTATGAAAATACCAATGTTTCAGTGCCCCATAGGCTTTCTCACATCACACGAAATCTTCACGTCCTGGATGATACAACTCTTCTATGTTGCCAGCTGTTGAAAAGCCTTCTCCTGCACTTCACCAGAGCCCCCTTCACTTCCTTGTTCCTCAGAGTGTACACGAATGGGTTGAGTATGGGAGTAACCATGGCGTAGAAAATGGAGGCCACCTTATCCAGGCTTCTGTGGTTAGAAGAAGGTTGTAGGTACATGAAGAATGCTGACCCAAAGTATATGGACACAGCCGTCAAATGGGAGGCACAGGTGTGGAAGACTCTGGCCCTGCTCTGTGCTGAGCACATTCTCAGCACGGTACAGAGGATGGAGATGTAGGAGAGCAAAATGACGATGCTCATGCCCACCACATTGATGGTGACAAAGGCAAAGATGAGCATCTCGCTGCTGTAGGTGTCGGAGCACACGAGCTTTAGAACAGGGACAACATCGCAGAAGAAGTGGTCAATGCGGTTGGGACCACAGAAGGAACCTCCAAACACACACCATGTGTAGACGATGGCACTGAGGAAGGCGAATAGGTAGGATGATGCTACCAGCTGCCAGCAGACACGGCTGGAGATGATGGTCACATAAAGCAGGGGCTGGCAGATGGCAACGTGTCGGTCGTAGGCCATCACGGCCAGCAGGTGACACTCACTAATAGCAAAGAAAGAGAACATGAGGAACTGCATCATGCAGCCAGTGAAAGAGATGGTTTTGTCCTCTGCTAACAGGTCTGCCAGCATCCTGGGGGAGATGACTGTGGAATAGCAGATGTCAGTGAAGGCAAAATGGGTGAGGAAGAAGTACATGGGGGTGTGGAGGCTGGGAGACACCCAAACCAATGTGATAATGCCAAAGTTCCCCACCAAAGTGACAATATATATCAACAGAAACAACATGAACAGAGGGGTCTGCGCAAGAGGGCTGTCTGTAATTCCTAACAGGATGAATTCTATCTGGGTTTGATTTCCTTCCATGCCCTGGTGTTACCTGCTGAGGCAAAAGGAAGAGAAACATAACAGCTTTTAGAAGTGGAGATTCATTTTTGGACCATATTTGACTATAATCAATCACGATTTTAAGTGCCATATTTTGGTTGAATTCATATATTGTGCTATATTGTTAACCCCAAATCATATGTTTTTTTGGTTTTTACTTAGTGTATTTATAAAAGAACAGGAAGCACACTGACGCAACAAATGACATTTTTGGTTTTCTATGCTGGAACACTTAAAACAATGGATTTATTTAGGCATTTTTGGACCATATTTTAATCCAAACAATGACCAGTTTATCTGCTACTTTACTTTATATTATACTAAATTTTCTAACCCAAATTATATATATATTTTATGTTATACAGTTGAGGTATCTTGAAAAGAACAGGGACCACATTCAAGGAACAAATGGTATTTTGTATGCTAGGACTCTTAAAACTATGGATTTATTCAAGCACATGTGTTTTCAGATTAAGGAAAAGAATCAGATCTTTCTTCACTTTCACTTTTCAGAGTTAATTTGGTCAGAAGACACCTGAAAACCACATAGTAGCTCATGTAAACCAGGGGGCTAGAACGTCCCAGTCCCAGTGAAATCCCAGCTTACACGTGAATGAACTGCACACATTTTCCCTTGGCTTTTAGTTATCATTCCAGTCACCAAATCACATTTATCAAACTATTTGAGTTTATTCATAGCCGATAAAACTCACATGATTTATACCTTTCTGAGCTCCAGCAAACTGAATCATCCTAAACCTATGAGCATTAAGACGCTTGCATTAAAAAGCAGTTGATGTTACAATGTGCTGATTTGTTAGTGACTATATTAGTGACTATATCCTGCTGACAATCTCCAATGTTGCATTTCTTTATAACAAAATAACACTCATCCTCATTTAACTCTTGAATAAATCAGTGCATCTTGCTTTAGCTGCCTATGTAAAAGAAACACAACCTGCATTAACCATTGCTCCCTCTTCTTATAAAGAAAACCCACGTTGGTAAGGCTAATTCTGATGCAGCTTTCCCAAAGAGGAAACGAGGACATGAAGACAAAATACCTCTGCTTCAATGTAGGTGGGGCTCTGCTTTGTGTTGGTGCTACTTCCTGTACCTTCCTTCTGCCACCGAGTGATAGGAGCCACAGGTTAATCCCCAGCACAGCAGAGAACATCTACATGTTGGCATCACCTCTGTTAAGCACCTGATGTGAGGAGAGGTGAGCTCTGCCAGACTCCAAGAGCCCAGCTTGTGGTGCTGGGGCTGTAAATACAGTTGCATGTGCTCTCCTGGGAGGAAGCCTCCAGGGCTGCTCATGCTTACCCAGAGGAAAACAAAGAGAAGGAAAAGCAAAGGGTGTGAAATCACCTCTGAAAGGCATTGTGGTGCTTGGGCATCTGAGAGACATGGTGTGGATGAGCCATTCCTGAGCACAGCTACACAGCAGCACCAGTGATGAGCAGCTCATAGGATATTTCTGACATACTTGTGGACCAGGCAAATGTTTTCAGTTTGACCTTGCCAACAGAATGAGAATGGGTTTAGAGACATTTCAGATCTTGCAGAGGGTCCCCAAATGGGACATGAAGCACAAGTGACTCCTTCTATGGAGCTGCTGCTCCCCCTCTGTGAACACTTGTGTGCTCAGTTTTCCAGTCCCAGTGGGGTTATCCACATGTAATGCCTCAATGTCCAACACTTGAGCTTGTGCTTTAGGGCTTCCACTGTATGTAAGGGTGAGAAAGGGGCATTTTGAGGCAGTGATGAATTGTCCCAGTATGAACTAATAGGCCTTTATCCCCCTGAGCAGCCTCAGCTGGGGCTCCATCCTCACCCTCTGCCCATTTGCTCACCATCTCTATTTAAGCTCAGCCTAAGGTGTCTGGACTATGTTTGAGTTGTTCTGGTTTCCATTTTAGCAGGAGTTGTGCACATCTATGGAATCCGTTGATGATATCTGAGGTTGCTTGTGGACTTCCCTAGCAATTGCTGGACCTAAACCTGACCAGGGGATTGTCTTTAGCCGTGTTGGCTTGGTTTTGGACCGGCCTCATAATCCCCAACTTTCTTGATGCGCCGGAATCTTGGCCTTGGTCTCTGTTGCTGCTCTGCTTCTCCTGCTCAGGTACTGTGGGATGGTCACTGCACACCATGGTGTTCTCCTTCGATTCAGTTTAGATAGATTAGAGAGATAAACCCCTGTGATACTCTCCAGGCTCCTGCAGAGTAGAACCTATTACCCTCTGCACCCAACAACCCAGCCACTGCTCACTGTTCTGCCAGTCCCTCTCCATCCAGACCATATCACTGCATGGGCAAAATTGGAGATAGTCTAGTCAGTGAGGGAATTAGAGTAATCAGTTGATGTTTATACTCAAGTGTTATTCTCCGGTCATTAATATCACCTCCATTTTCCAAATATAATAGTAGAATAATGTTTTTGAGTAGGTGGGTAACACTGTGGTTTGGTAATGGGTTTCCAGTCTTACTAAAAGCTCACAAAGCTGTCCAGCTTGAGTGTTTCTGTAGTTACAAGGTGCTGAGATGTCATCACTAAGAGATGCTCTTTGTCAATAACCTCACAGCAATTTCAGTGTATTCTGGCTCCCAGAAGACAGCTCATCTCATGGGTTGAGGCAGTAATAGCTCCAGACGTCTAACTTGTGAAGTCACTAAGGCAACTTTCCAATTATATTTGAAGGGGGGAGAACCAAGGTTAGCATGGGGTGATGTGCCCAGTGAGACTGCTGGCAGCTTATCTCAACCATCTAAGCTGGAAAGCAATAAATAGCAAAGAAAGGAGCCTCTGGGAGACACAGCCATACATGGCCAGCCAACACCATGTAGAACTAAACAGAGAAAGAAAGGAGACTTGGAGGATTTCATGGAATGGTGAAGCACGGCATCATAGAATCACAAAATTTCTTCTCTGAAGCTCTGATTTATAAAGCAAGCTACAAGGTGGAAAAATACTATCGAGACAGAGATGCTTCTGTGCAACAGTCATGCAAATGGGCAAGGAAGATCTGCTTAGAGGCAATGCCATAGGAATGTAGCAGTGATTGCCACAGAAGCTTAAATTGCTTTTTCTCTTTGCAAGCATCTCCTTGCTTATCGGTAATGGTTATACTGGGACAAATATAAACATGTACAGAAGAAATGTCTAATATCTTATGTATTTACCCCCTCTCCTGACACAATCCTTTTTGGGGATGTATTTTATCCTATTTAAGAGATCAGCATAGACAATTTCAATTGGATATGCTCTATTTGTCTGTATTGTTGCCTTTCTAGTTCCCCTCAGCAATGACAAGGTGCAGGTTCTGTCTTTGAATGATTTCCTTGGAGTAAGGAATAAGAAGTAGGCACAATAATAGCTCAGCCTGAAAGAGGCTGGGTCTTCAGCGGGAAGCCAGAAGTGGCATCTCAGGTACTGTTTTGGGGGATGGTGGTGGAACTAGATTTAAACTACCCTCAAATGTCTGTGTTTGAGACACATGGTTGTGTTATAAATCCTTTCTAAAAGGAAGTTTTACTTCCTAACCTTAATCTGGCATGAAATCAGTTGCTTGAAAGTATTTGCTGTTTGCTTAAAATGTAAGTTGAATGATAGAAATTAAAGGGAAAAGCACATTTTTAACAAATCACCAGTGAAGCTGGAAGATACTGGAGAAGGAAAGATAAATGCATATGCCCTTCTGTCTCTTCTATGTATTTATTCTTATGAGATGAGAGCAGCTATTGAAATGCAGTTTAGCCCCCAAAGTAGCCACTAACCTTGTTATTAATCAGTTGTTTTTAATGAAAACCAACATAATGCTTTTATTTCTGAGCATTTAGACTAAGGAGCAACAAATTCAGACTCTGAGCTACCTGGGGTAATGAAAAGAGTGAAAAGAGTTTCTGGGACATCTTCAACCTGAAAAGCAGCATGAAAGTTAATATTCCTTTACTTTGTGTATTATCACAACAGTCAACATGAGCTGCTCTTCCCTGAATGTGGAGAAAACTGCAGGCAGATGGAAACATAGTGAAGACCATGGTGATGGCCAAGGGAAAACTTGTTTTGCTGGCTTCAGACTTCCTTTGAAATCAGCGTGTGAAGATAGAAGATATATTCAAAGCTTGGTTTAAGAGCTTGAGTGATAGATGTAGTCAGTGACTCCCTGCATGGGCAGGTGGTTGTGGACCATCTAAGCATCCTGCCAACCTGCCTGGCAGTGTTTCATTAGAGAATGTCTTCATTATCTACAGAGTACAGGATTAAACCCCACTAATAATTAAGCAAGGGATTAAGCCATCATAACCAAGGTCATGCAAATCACCCCGCTGCCTGGGAACTGGAAGCCTCTTGGACACTGATGGCTTGGGAAAACTGGACTACGGTGACAGAATTTGTTTTCAAGGGGTTCACAGATTGCCTCGACTTCCAGGTTACACTCTTTGTGTTTTTCCTGTTCATCTATGTCACCACCATGATAGGAAACCTTAGCATCATTGCTGCAGTCTGGCTCGATTCCCAGCTTCAAAGCCCCATGTACTTCTTCCTCGGCCACTTGTCCTTCTTGGATCTGTGCTACTCCTCCGTGGTGACACCCAAAATGCTGCTGAACCTCTTGTCTGAGAGGAAGACTATTTCTTTTGTTGGCTGCTTCCTGCAGCTCTATTTCTATGCTGCTTTTGCAATCACAGAGTGCTACCTCCTGGCTGGGATGGCATATGACCGCTATGTTGCCATCTGCAACCCCTTGCGTTACCCCATCCTCATGTCCAAGAAGGTCTGTGTTTCCCTCTTAGCTGGGTCCTATGCAGTTGGGCTTTTTAATTCAGCCGTCTTCACAGGCTTTGCATTGAGGCTGTCCTTCTGTGGCCCCAATGTCATTGACCACTTCTTCTGCGATGGGCCACCACTCTCAAAGTTGGCGTGCTCTGATACTTCTCTCAGCCAAGTGTTGCTATTTGCTTTTGGGGGCTTCAATGAGGTCACCACAATAGCAGTCATCCTCATCTCCTATGGCCACATCCTCTTCACCGTCCTGAAGACAGGCTCTGTACTGGGCAAAGCTTTTGGTACCTGTGCATCCCACCTAGTGGTTGTAACCATCTTCTATGGGACCCTTATCTTTATGTACCTACGGCCCAGTTCCAGCTACAACCTGGGTAGGGACAAAATAGTTTCTGTCTTTTACACCATGGTGACCCCAATGTTGAACCCTTTCATCTACAGCCTGAGGAACAAGGAGGTAAAGAGTGCTCTGAAGAGAACAATGGGGAGAATGATGATTTCCCTGCCAGAGTGGTAAATGGTTTGACACTTGGGCAGTAATGGGAATGGGGTTGGTGTTTTAGAGTCTTTTTGAGGTTGGAGAGAAGCTGTGATAATACTTCTATATATTATTGTCCATTTCGTAGACCAGCTTTATCGATGTGGGATTAATTTGCTATACGTTTGCCTCTTGATAGTGTATTTCATAATAGGAGAAACACGTACTCACTGAAGAGCCACCAAAGGTTGATTTGTGATGAAACATGCTAAAATGTCCAGCTTGTTCCCGGATATTTGGAGGCAAGAAGAAATACTTCAAATGATTTTGTTTGTGTAAAGGATTGGACAGTGATGGTTCCTAAATGTACTGTTCAGTGGGATTGTTCAGTACACATATTCAAACTTAATGTAGAGTAAAGCCATGTTGCATTAGTTATAATCAAACTCTTATTTCTACTTTTATTCTCTCTTTTTCCTCTAAGCATGTAGTTCTCTGTATCTACAAGATCATTAGTTGTGGGATTTAACTGGCCAAAAGTGGAGTTTAATAAGTAGACATCACATCTGATCTCAGTCTCCCTCCTTAGAAGGAACTAAAGACCTTGGCAAAACCATCATGGGAAATGGCTCAAGTGAATGATGGTGCATAAAGACACAATAAAGATATATAAAGATATCAGCTGCATATAGAACACGTATCATGATTCTGACATATTTAACTTCAGGACGTCTGAATTTCAGGTGGCTAAGGCCCACCCAGCCTATGGGTCATGGCACTTCCTTAGGTCAGATTTCAGTTCTATATAACTTCAGTGGGTATTTTATTTCAAACTCCTTCTTTCCATTACCACCTTCATTATAAGAGGAAAATTAATAGGCTCAAAACATCCTCAGACACAACAGAGCTGATACAAGATGAGGAATTTAGTGATAAACACTTTGAAGGTTTATACCTAATAACCTGATGACTGTGTACCTGATTTCTACAAGTTGTTTTTCCTCCCTGTCATGCTGTTGTAAGAAGCAAAATGAGTTTATTCTGGCAATAATGGGAATATGTGTTTTTATTTGCCTTTTCAAGGAAGGAGAGTGTGTTTTGAGCTGTACCTGGAGGACTGGTAATAAAGTGGGAACAAACAGGAATCATTGGTGAAAGTGTTGGCACAGAAACTCCCCAAATATAAACCCTGCTGTTAAAATATTGCCATTTGTAGAAGCTAAACTCAACGAAACATCCATCTGGGGTCAACACAGCTGTCTGCATTGCTCTTCTCCATCCATATTTGTGTTTGTTGGTTCTGGTTGTGCTGGTGCCATTGATGGTTTCCTCCAGAAGCTCATGGGTTCCAGTGAGTCCTGCAGTGTTTCTCAGCCATTCCTTTGGCCAACTGAACGGTACCACTGGAGTTCACAGACTGGAAGATAACCTGGGACACCTATAGCTCATGTGTCAGTCTGTATGTCACACTGACCTGGAGCAAGGTGAGCCCAAACCCATCTCATTTGTCCATCTCTCAGCCAGTCCTCTAGGCTCTCAGTGATACAAATCACTGTGTCACTCAGTGACAGTCTCCCCAGGGAAGTGGTGGATTCCCTAACATTGGACACTTCAGCTTCAGCTGGAGAAGGTGCTGGAACATCTACCTTAGATCACGCTTTGCCTAGAAACGTTGGACCAGATGATCCTTGAGGTCCCTTCCAAACTGGTGTTCTCTGGTTCTGATGGAGAACTTAGTCTGTTCATGTGACCATGTGTGGATCTTCTCTGGACATGGCAAATCCTCCTTTGGGCTACACAGACTCTATTGATCCATCCAATTCCCCCTGAGATATCATAGGGTGTATGGACACAGGTCTGGCAGGCATGGCTTGTGTCCTTTAGGGTAGCCAGAGGGATGCATGGTAGGTCTCTGCTAGTCCTGGACACCCATATCTAAACAGCTAAGCCACCACCTTCATTTCTACTGACTGCAGAGACTCTTGGCAGTTAGCTCATATACCAATGCTTAATGCTGTTGGCTGGATTAACATCATCCCTTTTCAAAACAGGTTGTAATGAAATGGGTTTGGTCTTGCAATAGAGGTGGAGCAGTGGAATGACCTAGCTCTGTGCAAAAAGGAGTCAAAAATGGGTAGCTGAGATACTCCTGGAAGTACCTGGAGCATAGTAAAAAGGTCCAATGGACCATCAGTCATGTTCTGACAAGTCGGTCCTGGATAGACACCCCCTGTTCTTAACCATCAGTAGCCTTTCAGGCTCATTTAGGGCTTGGAGGCTTGGGTCAGCCTTCATCTTCTATAATCCCAGTTGTCTGCTCCAGGCACCCATCCAGAGGTAATTACCTAAGCTGCTTGCAGCAGGTGTTTCAGATAATTGACATAGACTGCCCTTTGGCTACACCTTCTCACCTGCCCCTCGATTCTTCAAAAGGGCTTGTGAAGAACAACTTGTGCTTGTTTGGATCTCTACTTTTCCTGTCCCTGGAGGCTGCTGAGAGGTGTAACAGGTTAGAGATCTTTGTGACAATAATTAGAAGAGATTTTCCATCAGCCTGTGTGCATAGCTAAGAGATTATGCATTAACCTGTGACCATGGCTAAGCCTTTATTAGTAGTTTAGGCTGTTGTGAGTCATGGGTTCTTATTCAGGGGCCAGCAATATACAACCAAGTTTCACGTGTCTTAGAACCCTGAACTGTAGCCAAACCCGTGACAAACACTTGTTCCCAAGTGTTTGTGCCAGTTGTCTGCAAAGACCTTCAGGGAGAGATATAAAAGCAGCACATTGCTGCAAGTGAAGAACTTCATCCGATGAAAATAGGCTGGAAGCTCTTAAAGGTTCAGGAAGAGACACTTTGTTTGGAAGCTGGGAGGATGCCTTCAAGAGATAATCCCCTCGATTTGCTGTGCAGATATCCAGTGTCATCTAATGTGGGAGAGAACTTGCAGCTGTAAGAGGTGACCCCCATCCACAGGTATGTGAGACCATAACCATGAAAGTTCCAAGTTAGCCCTGCTCTGGTAGAAATCATTGCAGCAACTGGGGAGGCTGCTCAGATTTATGCCAGGTAAAGATTTGCTTCTCTGTGTTGGTTTAAAGAGGTTAAATATTCCTGCTGGGATGTATTCATAGAATCCCAGCCTGGTTTGGGTTGGAAGGGAGCTTAAAGCTCATCCACCTCCAACCCCTGCTGCAGGCAGGGACCCTTTCCACTAGAGCAGGTTGCTCCAAGCCCCTGTGTCCAACCTGGCCTTGAGCACTGCCAGGGATGGGGCAGCCACAGCTTCTCTGGGCACCCTGTGCCAGCACCTCAGCACCCTCACAGGGAAGAGCTTCTGCCTAAGAGCTCAGCTCAGTCTCTCCTCTGGCAGGTTCAAGCCATTCCCCTTGGCCTGTCCCTACAGACCCTTGTCCAAAGCTCTTCTCCATCTTTCCTGTAGCCCCTTCCGCACTGGTCAGATATCATTCTGCTTATGGTAGGTTTAAGGAGCCTTGGAGAAAAAGAGAGGAGGAAATTTTCAAGGAAATATTAACCTAGCCACTGACCCTGAAATAGTGATATTCACTTTAAAATGTAAAGGATATTTCTACAAAGAAATATTCTGCTGATGGAGAATGGATCTTCACCTCGTCTTCTGGTCCTGACACTCATCTGGTGGGGTAAGGTTTTTACCCTCATCTTTAATCCTGTAAAGATTTAGTTGTTTTATTCTGAACCTTCATGTTATCAGGGACAGAAACCTGTAATTCACACTTTCATGAGTGTGAGCAGCTTAACTTAGTGTCTAACTGAGACAACCAGAGTTGAATGAGTTTGGCTTAGCACAGCTCAATGGTCTCATCAAGGTGTTGAGTCCTGTTAATTGTATCCTCTCTCTATTGTACTAAGGGAATAACATCTCCAGACACAAATTTTGCTCATGGTCTCCTGGCTTCACCTCCCCAAGGTTTCCAGGACTGCCATATTAAACTCTTCATGTCCTGAATGAGTTTTAGGGTCATGCAGCACCCCTTCCCTTCTCCTGCCTTAATTCCCAGCAAATTAAAAGTTCTTTTTCCTTCATCTCAGTGACTTTTCCAAAACTACCAAAGGAAAGCTATGGTATTTTTCGGCTTATATGAGTTATAGCCAGAAGCTGCTGCCAAGATCAGAGCTGTCTTCAGAGAAACTTAATCACAGGAGATCAAGGGCAGAGCTGATGGCTTGGTCTGGGTCACATCAGTCCCTCTCTGCTGCTGTAGCCATTGGTCTCATCAAACTGTAGGTACCAAAATGGGATCCAGTGATACAAATGAACCTGCTCAAAGGTGTCTGGGGAGGCTGGGATGCTCTCACTTCAGAAGGGGCCTCCTCTTTCCTTGGGCTGTATAAGAGGGCAAGCTTGGAGCAGATGGCCACAGAGCAGTCTGTTCCACTGTAGCTCCCTGGAAATCAATAGTGGGGATAGCCTTGGTGCACAGGGTGCCAATTGTCAAGTTATCCCATTCCAGTTCAAATAAAGGCATGGTTTCCACTGTCCTGTATTTTCCAGACTTTTTCCTTCTTTGGCAGATACAAAAGCCCTGAATGGCAGAGCAGAATCACACCTCAGCAGCAGAGTTCATCCTCAAGGGTCTCAGTGACCAAGTGGAGATGAAGGCAGCCCTTTTTGTGCTGTTGCTGCTCATCTACACCATCACCCTTCTGGGCAACACAGGGATAATTGTAGCCATCCGAGGCCACCCACAGCTCCACACATCCATGTACTTCTTCCTGGGCAGCCTCTCCATTGTTGACATCTGCTTCTCCTCTGTGGTAGCCCCCAGGACTTTGGTGAACTTCCTATTGGAGAAGAAGACCATTTCCTTTGCTGGCTGTATGGGTCAAGCTTTCTTCTACATTGTGTTTGTGACAACTGAGTGTTTCCTGCTGGCTGTCATGGCCTATGACCGGTACGTGGCCATCTGCAACCCCCTGCTCTACTCCTCTGTCATGACTCGAAGGTTATGTGTGGGGCTGGTGGTAGGGTGCTACATTGGGGGTGTCCTGAACTCCATCATTCAGATGACCTTCATCATCAGGCTGCCCTTCTGCAGCTCCAATGTCATCAACCACTTCTTCTGTGATGTTCCTCCTCTCCTGGCTCTGTCCTGTGCCAGCACGTACATCAATGAGATGATCCTCTTCTCCTTGGCTGGTGTCATTGAGCTCAGCACCATTTCTGCCATTCTGGTCTCCTACGTCTTCATCTTCTTTGCCATCCTGAGGATCCGTTCTGCTGAGGGCAGGAAAAAAGCGTTCTCCACCTGCGTGTCCCACCTGGTTGTGGTGACCATGTTGTATGGAACAACCATCTTCATGTATTTACGCCCTAGCTCTAGTTACTCCCTGAACACTGACAAAGTGGTCTCCATCTTCTACACGGTGGTGATCCCCATGCTCAACCCCCTCATCTACAGCTTGAGGAACAAAGAGATGAAGGATGCTTTGAGGAGAACAGCAGAAAGAATCACAGTCAGGCTTTGAAAACCCTGATCCAGGGATGTGGGTAACACGAGGCTTTGTCCCAGATGCTGTGGAACCTCCACCCATGGACACGTTCAGAAGTTGCCTGAATGAGGCCAAGAGCAACCTGATGTGACCACGACTAGCATGACCATGACTAGTCACTGATGTGACTCTGACCAGCAGGACATTGTTATTGTTCAGAAGGGACATCTAGGAGGTCACTGTTCCTATGACTGGCAAATTATACACATAAACACATATGTATGTGTGTATATATATAAAAACACAATATTAAATGCATCCTAAACTATATATTTATATATAAAACAATCTATTCTTGTGTTAAATGTGAACACCAATACACACGATACTAATTTTCCTTGCCCCAGTTTAGTTGGGGTCTCAGTGATTTATAGGGTGGGTTGGGCCTAGCTGGTATGGGCTTTTCCCAGGAAGGATGGAAACCCAAGATCTCAATGGATGAACTGATGTTTTAATGCTGTTATAGAGCAGTGGGATATTGTGCATGAGTCGAGTGAAATGCAGATTCTTCACCAGGTCTGTGCTTGGAACCAGGCTGCTGAGTTAAATCACAGTCAAATTGGGCTTTGCCTCCTCTTTTCAGGCAGCTGCAGAACTTCACCCTTTCATTTTTCCTCCTCAGGTTCTGCCTTTCTCAAAGCCTTTAAGCGAAGCTCTAAGGCGTTTTCTAATTTATACCCACAGTGGTTTGTTAAAACAAAGGCAAGAATGTTATCAGGAGAGTTGCACTTTGGTTTGAGGCAATGGGGATTAAAGAAACCCAAAGCAAACGTGGACACACACAGACACCCTGAAACAACAGGAAAATCGAAGGTAATGAAAAAAACCAACCAGAAGTCTTTATTTCCTATGCAAGAAGTAATTCCTCACACAAATTGCAGCTCCCCCATATCCTGGTTGCTATAAAATCGCAATGTCACCAGGGGGAACAGTCCCACAGGGTTTCCCCACGCACCCAAAACTTCTGTATTTCTTTGGCAGCTCATCACTCAAAGGTGAGAGATGTCCCTGATCCGATTGTTGTTAACAAGCTCCTCGGGGAAGGAATTTGGAGACGATGGGCTGATAGGAAGGAAAAGGCTTGGCTAGGTCCTGGATGGGGATTTTCCACCTGTGGTCACTTGAGCTGTAGCATCACCAGTGGGAAAGACACTCCTTAATACAGGGGAAAATAACCCAAACAGGGATGTGATCCTGGCGAGCAATAAGAAATAAGTCTTTATTCTTTATTTATACTTTATTCTTTATCCTTTATTCTTTATTTGTACTTTATTCTTATTCTTTACTAAAGTTACCAGCCTGAAGCTGACTCTTACTGTTGCCAGCAGGACATGACAGTATCCACATATGCCTGCTCTTTAGATGCCCATTTCCCCTTCAAAGCTGCATTTCATCTACTTCTGAACAAAATCCATTCCTTTTCCTGTATGATTTTTGTTCCTTCTTGGTACCATTGCTCTCTGTGGTCACCTCCAAGAGGTGCAAAATGGTCACAGGAGTCCCTTTAGGTATCAAAAGGCAGAAGATTTGAAATAAGTGGCTAGAAAATTGTGGATCAGGATTTCTTATACATCACCACCATCTATTGGACGTTGTTGGGAATTTCCACTCTTTTTTATTTAAGATAAAACCTTTTTCTTACTTGCTGGGAAGCTTTGGGTAGCCAAGTGGCTTGTTCTTGCCCAGGAAACTGAGAAATAATAGATAAATAAACAAAGGCCATCATGTTGCATCTACAGTTGGCTGAACCTATGTAGACAGTTTATTTTCTGACCCTGTTAAAGCAATGTCAAATGGTTTAACAGCTTCAAAGGCCCCTCACATTTAGAAATGATGCTTTAAACCATGCTTTTCCTAATGCAGTTCTTGGCTGAGATTTCAGGTTGTATGAAATGTAGATTAATGTAGAATCATAGAGTGGTTTGGGTTGGAAAGGACCCTGGTTCCAACCGCCTGCCATGGTCAGAGACACTACACACCAACATCCTTGTAGGCCCTGTCAGACACTGGAAGTTGCCCTGAGGTCTCCACACAGCTTCTCTTCTCCAGGCTGAACAGCCCCAGTGTTCTCAGCCTGGCTCCATAGAGGAGCTGCTCCAGCCCCTGAGCATCCTCGTGGCCTCCTCTGGACTTGATCCATGTCCTTCTGATGTTGAGGATATCAAATTCACTCTGCCTTTTAAATTTGTTTTTCTCTTAAATAGTCTGGGCTATCCATACACAATTTGACATGCTAATTCCTGGTATTTTAAATGATTCCCTTCTCCATCAGTTGTTTCCTATAGATCCACAGATCCCTCTCAGAAGGTGTCCCCATTGCACATCTTTACTCCTGACAAAGCCATCCCAGATTTTATAATGAAAGCAAATGAAAACACATCAGATCTCAGAACAGGTAAGGTCTCAACCTTTATCCCATGTAGGTGAAGGATTTAATTCCTTGTTGTTGATGTATGTAAGTCACACCCATCACCACCTAAATAATCCCAGGGGAGCAGCTGGGTTTATTTAGGTGCTCTCTGATGCTGAATGAAACGGGTGAGGATGCCTATACAGTAACCAAGTTCCTGGGTTACTGGTGGATCTATCCTGGTAACCTGCATGGGGTAGGAAACCCTCCTTTTGTTATGGAACATTAAGTGCTAGGCAGGAATAACCAGGGTCACTCCTTACTAGGGCTTTCTGGGAGCAAAGAGGTGACTTCTGTCCTTTCCTAGAAGGCCCTGCAGCCCCCTCTCATCTTTGGGAGCACAGTAACGGAAGCATTTCTGATTGAAAAGTAAAGGCAGCTGCATCAAAATGAAAAGGAAGTTGTGTTTTTATATTTTCATTCTAAGTATCTGCATAAACTGAGATAAAGGAGAGCTGGATTTCTCCTCCACCGAGGGAACGCTTCTAAGAGTGCTTCCCAAGAGGTAATCTTGTTTTTGAATATGGATATGACACACTACATACTGCTATGTACCGAACCACCTTTGGGGATTTCTGAAGCTTGTATAAAACTCTTAAAGGCAACAATTTTGGGCTGGTATTGTTCAAATAACACCTTCTGGTGCCATTAACTTTAAAACCTGTTGGGTGTATCCTGACCTGGCTCTTGAGAGCTCTTTGGGCTGACCCTTGCCAGGTCTGACAGCTCCCTGGCAGTTAATATGTAATCCCCTGACTTGTGTTATCCCTGGCTCTGTGAATACCACAAAGGACAATGCTCTGGAAGGACGAGTAGATGCTGTATGGGAGAAGACAGAGCAGCATTACCCTTCTAGCTGGAGCCTGGAGAAGCTGTGAGTATTAAAACCCATTTCAACTGGATCTGAGAGCAAAGAGGAAGAAATCCCTGATATGAAAACCCTGCTTTGTCCTGTGGTATCCACAGGATCCACAGGCTTTGTAGCAAACTTTAAACCCTCTGCTTTATTTCAGGGCAGCAGAAACCATCACCTTGAGGAATCAGAGGGATGTTGGTGGTGTGAGCATGGGGCTTTTTTGCTTCATATTTTAAACGATCTTTTTCTTCACTCATTTGATAGTTTGTGCTGTAAGACTCTCAAAAGAGCAGCTAGCCAAACAGTGTGTTAGAGCTCTATAGAGCTGGCACCTTCCCCTTGTTCCTACACTGAGATCTTGAGGGTAACATCCACTATGATGGCTTTGGACTGCCAGAGGGGAGATTGGGCTGAGCTCTTAGGCAGAAGCTCTTCCCTGTGAGGGTGCTGAGGCGCTGGCACAGGATGCCCAGAGAAGCTGTGGCTGCCCCATCCCTGGCAGTGCTCAAGGCCAGGTTGGACACAGGGGCTTAGAGCAAGCTGCTCTAGGGGAAGGTGTCCCTACCCATGGCAGGGGTTGGAACTGGATGATCTTTAAGGTCTCTTCCAAGACAAATCACTCTGGGATTCTATGGTTCCATGAGAGCAAGCTAACTGCTACCAAACCAGGAGGTTGTGCTGCAAGGTTTTGCTTGGCTGTAGGGTCTCAACAGCAGCTGCATGTTCTCCTATCCATAATGTCAAGAGTTACATCTTGGATAACACTAGCAACAGGCTGCTTGGTGAGTGCTAGGGCAGCTTGTTGAAAGCTTGGCCAAAAAGCAAGATCTTACCAAATCGGAGTAAGAAAGCCACAAGTGGAGGTCCTTTCCCCAGGAATACAGGGATAAATATTCAGTTAACTCTTCAGCAGAGTGTGGACCCACAACCTGCATGGATAATATCTAAACGCAGGCGGCCAGGTATGGCTTTTCACTTTATCTCCATTCCAGTGAGTGTGCTCGAGCTGCAGGGAGATGTGATTGCTGGGGGGAAGCTGTTGTGTATAGCACAAGCTGCAGCCTTAGAAACATCCCAGGTTTCATACCTGCACCTTGGATCACTTCAGACCAAGCAGTTGGTTTGTCAAGCAAGAAAAAGCGAGGGTGAGCCTTTGTTAATTGTGAGCTTCAGGTCAGTTCTCCACTGGCAGGAGATGTGTGTGTCTGGGCAGGTGGATGCTGCCTCAGGGGGAGGGTTGAGCCCCAGACCCAAACAGTTCCATTTTCGTTACTTGGGTCACATCTTCCAGCTCTGTGGTGATGTCTCAGGAGCTGCTTTGCCTCCGGCATCTCTGGGTGAGCAGTGAAAAGCAGCCCTAAATCCCCATTAATAACACCAGGAGACCACACGCGTTGCTCACAGGACATCTGAAATGAGGAGTCTGGCTCTGGAGGTGGACCTCACCCCTTCAGCAAAGGGTCATCAAATAATGATGACTCTTAAGCATGGCTCTGCTTGTCAGATACCAGGCAGCGTGCACTCCTGCTTTGCTCTCTGGTGTAACTCTGTCAAGTGATGATTAATGTTAGGCAGGAAAAATCAATGAGGGTTTATTCTACCTGTCGTAAGCTGTGATTTAGGAGCTGCTGATTTCTCCCAGGGAGAATTTATCTTTGATCAAGCCTGAATGTATCTTTTGTCTCCAAGTTAGGCATCGTGTCTAAAGCAAAGTGAGGCGAGAAATCCCGGCTCTGCACCATCCTACCCTAAGGAAAGCCACATTTGCCCTCAAAGAGCTCCTCCTGGAACACAGAGAACAGCTATTTATTCCTCATGTACTCACACTGGACTGGCAGCACCCAGAAGATGAGAAATAATTCCTTTTTCCCAGCAGTTACTGGGGAATTCAAGGACTTCCATGTGTCAGTGTCTTGAGAGGAACTATGAGGAACCCTGCAGTTTATTCATTCTGGTGTTGCCCTCTCTCCTTGCCTTAAAATATCTGCTTGCTTCCAGCTGTGTTGGTGGTGGTTGTGGTGTTCAGCCAAGATTGGCCTTGGGAACTTGCTGTTTTCCTCTCTCAAAGAGAATTCACCTTATGTTGACATATATATATGTATGTGTGTGTATATATACCTTTATATTGACTTAAAGTGGTGTAACTGATTGATAGACAAAACCTGACATTCTTAACATTATTGAGGGATTCAGGCCTATTCAGCATTTCAATTTAAAGACATAAAGCAGGCAAACTGCTTATAGGATCACTATGGTTGAAGATAATTATACATCCCCCTCCGAGTTTATTCTGCTGGGCTTCACAAACAGGGAAGACCTGCGGGTGATGTGCTTTGTCTTATTCCTTGCCATCTATGTGGTTACCTTCATAGGAAACCTGGGAGTAATTGCATTAATCAGAATGGATTCCTGCCTACACACCCCCATGTACTTCTTCCTAAGCCACTTGTCTCTCCTGGATGTCTGCTACTCCTCTACCATCATCCCTCAAGCCTTGCTGAATGGACTAGTGGAGAAGACGGTGATTTCCTTCCTTAGGTGTGCCATTCAGCTCTTCTCCTTTGCAACCTGTGCCACCACCGAGTGCTATGTGCTGGCTGCTATGGCTTATGATCGCTACATGGCCATTTGTCACCCCCTTCTCTACTCCACGGTCATGTCCCAAAGGCTTTGCATTGGGATGTTGGCTGGTGCCTACTTAGCTGGCGTGATCAGCTCTACCATACACACAGTTTCTATATTTCGTCTCCCGTTCTGTCGGTCCAAGACGATCAATCACTTCTTCTGTGATGGACCACCACTGCTAGCCCTCTCCTGCTCTGACACCCATGCCATTGAGGTGATGTTTGCTGCTGTGGTGGGGTTCAATGTACTGAGCACCACGGTCTTCATCCTCATCTCCTACTTGTCCATCCTTTCCACCGTCATGCGGATGCAGTCTGTGGCTGGTCGACGCAAAGCTTTCTCCACCTGCGTCTCTCACTTCATCTCCATCGCTTTGTACTATGGCAGCTCCCTCTTCATGTACCTGCGCCCCAGCTCCAGCCAGTCCCCGAAGCATGACGAGGTGGTCTCCATGCTGTACTCTGTGGTTGTCCCCATGCTGAACCCGCTCATCTACAGCCTAAGAAATGTGGATATGAAGAACGCCATGAGGAAAGCAAAGAGTAGAGTCCTCTCTTCTTTGTCCATTCATGGTTTCTAGTCAGCTAATGGAGAGGACTACCCTGCCCTGGTGAGGAGAAGCAGCAGGCTGGATATTGCACCTTCAAGGATGGTTGGATATTGAGCGTTGAAGAGGATAATTGGATATAGCACCTTCAAAAAGCAGGGACTAAACGTACCTGGAAGCATGATACCTGGAAAACACACTTCTCCTTAAACCAAGGCTACATGCTGTGCTGGGGTGGACAGGACTTTCTCTGGCTGCAGCCTGAGACCTGACAGTGACTGTGTATTGGAAAGAAAGTTGTTGGAAAACGTGATTGTTACTTAAATATTACTTGAAATTAATATATTTTTATTATTTAAATGTTATTAAACATAACTATAGACTTCAGAGACCAAAAGGGAGAAGGCAGGTGGTGGCTTTCCCCTGCTGGCATCAAAGCAGCTGGTATCTGAGCTCATGTTTTATATTAGCAAATGATTCCTGGTTTATTTCTGGTTTTAAGGAAATATTAACCAGGTTTACATTGAAAACTTCTAAAGCCACCTGTATGCTTCTCCTTCTTCCTTCCCCACACTTTCATAGCTCGGTTTTCTCCCCTCTTTGCCCCATCCTTTGCGCTTTCTAAATGTCTGGGACAAGGTTATCATTCAATATTTCTCCTAAGGGTTTTATAATGTCGCTTCATCTAGGAGAATCATTCAGGACACATCGATACTCAGGATTCTTCAGATGAAGACTGGAAAATCTGAGTTCATCCTGTTATATCCTCAAAGCAGCCACGTAGGACAATGCTTGTGACCCAACTGTTGTACAATCACTAGTAAAGTGTATGGAAATAAATGCATCTGAGGGAAAGGACTCTCCATGACCAGCATAAACCATCCACACAGAGGATGCTTTGTTGTGTTTGTTTTCAGCTCCCTTCAATGCAATATTAGATGATCTCTCTGGATGTAAAGGGCTTCCTCAGGGACACACTGAAAGAAAGAGGTGTGTGATAGATGGAGAAATACAAAGGAAACTGTCCTGGGCCTGTCTTCCTGGGTAGGCCTCTGCAGGAGAAGTGGTCTTGGAGGTGTTGATGCAGCCAGAAGGAGTTTGGGGAGAGAGGAACTGAAAGGTTATTTTGCTGATCAAGTCAAACTAATTATCCGATGGAGGAGGGTCCTTTGGGAGAACGGTTTGCACAACACAAGCCTCTGAGGTAATGCCTCCTGTGAGATAAAACCCCTCCACCAGCCAGCCTGGAGCATCCTGCTCCCAAGCATCTCTCCTTCAACCATCGCATGGGCTCCAGAAGGAGCTGCAGGCACTGCATCCACCACCACCTTCCTCTTTAACCAAGCAGGTACAAAAGGGTTTGATGGGTGATGGTTTCAGTTTGACCCTGGGCATGCTACCTCTCACATTTTCGATGGCATGTTGAATTTCAGTCTTCATCAGGGGCTGTAGAGATAGGGCAAGGGGTGATGGGTTTAAAGTGAAACAGAGAAATTCAGGTTGGAGATAAGGAAGAAGTTTTTCCCTGTGAGGGTGCTGAGGCGCTGGCACAGGGTGCCCAGAGAAGCTGTGGCTGCCCCATCCCTGGCAGTGCTCAAGGCCAGGTTGGACACATGGGATTGTGTCCTGGTTTTAGCAGTAGCAGTCATTTTTCTCCTTCTTGGTAGCTGGTGCAGTGCTGTGTTTTGACTTTCAGCTGGGAACAGAGCTGAAAAACAATGATGTTTTTTGGTTTGGCCAAGGACTTTGTGAGTCTCATGCTCTGCCAGGGAGGAGGGAAGCTGGGAGGAAGCAGAGACAGGACACCTGACCCAAACTGACCAAAGAGGTATTCCATACCATAGCACGTGCCCAGGATGTAACTGGGAGTTGGCCGGAAGGGCAGAGTGGACTGCAGGGTTGGAGGAGGTATCGGTCGGTGCTTGATCGGGCTGGGGGGGCAAGTTATCGGTCGCCTGGTGATGGGGTGTTGTATTCTCTTCCCTTGTTATTTCCTTTATCATTACTATTATTGTTGGTAGCAGCAGTGATTTGTGTTATACCTTAGTTACTGAACTGTTCTTATCTCAACCCGTGGGAGTTGCATTCTTTCTGATTCTCCTCTCCATCCCTCCGAGAGTAGGGGGAGGGCAAGAAAGGGGGGGAGTGAGTGAGTGAAAGCTGTCTGGTTGAGGTTTAAACCACGACAGATTGGAGCAAGCTGCTCCAGTGGAAGGTGTCCCTGCCCATGGCAGGGGTTGGAACTGGATGACTTTTAAGGTCCCCTCAACCCAAACCATTCTCTGATAGCCCGCGGTGTGAATAAAAGTGCTCTAGTAGGTGGTAGGTTTGCTTCAAAAACCACGCATTCCTGTCCCCATCTACAAGTGATTTAGGGGTATTTTAGCAGCGATGTAGCCATTCATCGATAGATATTCCATCAGATAATTCACCTGCAGAGGAGCTGAATGGGGGACATGAGAATACCCAAGCTAACACCTTAAAATTTTGGTTTATATATGATATATTTTGTATTTTAACACCCTTATGTGGATATTTGGGTTGGTCATAGGAAGTTCACTGCAATCCCAGCAAAGCTCTGCTGGAGCCAAGAACACTGCTTTCCCTTATCCTTACGCAGGTTGGGGTTTTTTCAGAAGCAAATAAGCTTAGAACTTAAAGCAAATTTCAAGTATGTGGCTTTGTGTTCTCATGAAAAGGATGCAGCACAACTAAAGAGGGTACAGAAGGGCATTGATTCAGTCTGAGAAATACAAAAAAGAGAGAAAAAAATCCTTAAAACTCCCAGAAATCAGTGAAGAAAATGCAAAATCTTTTCTGTTTTCTACATTTGGGGATGTATTTATTTGATTGACGTTTCTCTATGTATCATTAGTGCAGTGTATTTCAAGCATGGTAGAATTATTCTTTTTTTAATTTCAGGCTGTGTAATGAGCTCCTTCACATCTTTCACTTCAGATCTTCGGCTACAGACAGAAAAACACCATTACAAAGACACCATTTTCTATTGCATATTCTTTCTGGATTAAACTCCAACTAAACTTCCACATTATTTCTCTCTTAGGGGTGTATTCATTTCATTTCAATCCAAGTCCATCAACTCGTTGAAATGACGGATACAGGAAACCTCACGCTTCTCTCCAGCTTCATCCTCTTGGGTTTCTCTGATACCCCAGAGCTACAAACCACCATCTTCATACTCTTTTTGTCCCTGTATGTTTTAATGGTGCTGGGGAACCTGATGATGATCCTGCTGATCAACACTGACCCCCACCTCCAAACCCCCATGTACTTCTTCCTGATCCACTTATCTTTCATGGATTTTTGCCTTTCCTCTGCTATCACCCCCAAAGCTCTGGAGACCTTCCTGCTGGGGAGAAGCCACATCTCCTTTTGGGATTGCTTTGCCCAGATGTTTATTTTCCTGGCTCTGGCTGTCTCTGAGTGTTTCCTGCTTGGGGTAATGGCTTACGACCGATACACAGCTGTGTGCAAGCCCCTGCTCTACACCACTACCATGACCAGGGCACGTTGCTATGGCATGATGGTGCTGGTGTACACCATGGGGTTCCTCACCTCCCTGGTGCACATCACGCTGGCGGGGAGGTTGTCCTTCTGTCAGAACAGGAGCATCAACCACTTCTTCTGTGAGCTGCCCACCCTCCTGCAGCTCTCCTGCTCAGACACAAGCACAAATGAGGTCTTGCTTTTTTACAGCGCTGTATTTAACTCCATGGTCTCTCTCCTGATGATCCTGGTGTCCTACACCTACATCCTCCACACCGTCCTGCAGATCCCTTTGGCCACGAGGAGGATGAAAGTCTTCTCTACCTGCGCCTCCCACTTGGCTGCCATCACCATCCTCTATGCACCCGGGGTCTTCACCTATGTCCAACCTCATGAGGCATCCTCATGGGATCAGGCCAAGCTGGTGTCGGTGTGTTACTCCATCCTCACCCCAACCCTCAACCCCCTCATCTACAGCCTGAGGAACAAGGAGGTGAAGGGGGCTCTCAGGAGGCTGTGGGAGCGAAAGCTGCTGCCACATCTCTGCAGAGTTTAAAAGCACATTTGGAGCTCTTCAGTACTGTGGAGGTAAGGGAGGAATATGTGATTATGGAACTGATGATTACTGGCCACTACTGGTCATTATTGCTCACTATTGGTCATTATTATAGATAAGGAAATCACACAGCAAGTGCAGGGTGTGGAGAACCAGCACAATGAATGATTCTCTTCAAACAGCTTCAGGTGGTTTTACGCATGGCCTGAGCCTTCAATAATTTATTCAAATAAATATCAGCTCTTTAATAGCAGGCCTGAGACAGCGCCGTGGTGTTTTGTGTCTAAATAGTGCTAAATGAAAGCAGTGCCCACAAAAAGGAGGCTCAGCCTTGAGGTGAGGCACTGACCACTGTCTCCATTGCCTCCTTGATAAGCATTTTCACAATGATGAAGTCAGAGAAGGTCAAGAGGATTTTACACAGCTCTGGTGTCTGCAACAAAAGGAGGACATGGGGCTGCTGGAGCAAGTCCAGAGGAGGCAACGAGAGTGGTCAGGGGCTGGAGCACCTCCCATATGGAGTCAGGCTGTGAACATTGGGACTGTTCAGCGTGGAGAGGAGGAGCTGCGTGGAGACTTCAGAGCAGCTTCCAATGTCTAAAGGGGGCTACAAGGAACCAATAGGAGGGCTTTGGACATGGATGTGTAGGGACAGGCCCAGGGGAATGGCTTGAACCTGCCCAAGGGGAGACTGAGCTGAGCTCTTAGGCAGAAGCTCTTCCCTGTGAGGGTGCTGAGGCGCTGGCACAGGGTGCCCAGAGAAGCTGTGGCTGCCCCATCCCTGGCAGTGCTCAAGGCCAGGTTGGACACAGGGGCTTGGAGCAAGCTGCTCCAGTGGAAGGGGTTGAGGTTAGAACCGGATGAGCTTTAAGGTCCCTTCCAACCCAAACCAGGCTGGGATTCTGTGAAATAAATCTGTGACAGTCTGTTGGTCAACAAAGCCCTTGTGGTAAATGGGGACAAGTCATATCTGAGCCTCTGCTCTGCTGTGAATTTAAGTAGGGGTTTAAAGAGCCTGAGTGTTGGTGGGAGGGGGGATCTGGGGTCCTCCTCCCCCCTGAACAGCCAAGGTGCTGCTGGCCTGCGTCTCCTGACAAAGCTGATGGAGCAAGTGCAGTACCCAGCTGTCTGCTTCTGGGACTTCAAGCTGCATTATTCACCCTGCACTAGTGCACCCAGGTATGCTTAGTGGCTCTTTTTGCCTTCATGTAGTTCTTTTCAATGATCTTTGAGTTACACATTTTTCTTCTTTCCAAAATTTGATTGAGGGTTCTTTCTCCCTCTCTTATACTGATTTTCTCACTTCACAAACCTTGGTTTTATCCCAGTACCCAATGGGGAAGAAAGACATTCAAAACCACACAGAAATCCTTTTCTACCCTCCTCCAGTGCATCTCCTCGACTGTCCGTCTGGTGCCTTCCAGCAGAAAACCAGGTTTACGTTGAAAACACCTAAAGCCACCTGTATACTTCTTCTTCTTCCTTCCCCACACTGTCATAGCTCGGTTTTCTCCCCTCTTTTCCCCATCCTTTTTGTTTTCTAAATGCCTGGGACAAGGTTATCATTTAATATTTCTCCTAAGGGTTTTATAATATCTCTTCATCTAGGAGAAGCTTTCAGGACACACCGGCACTCATGATTCCTCAGATGAAGACTGGGAAATCTGACTTCATCCTGTTATATCCTCAAGGCAGCCATGTAGAACAATGCTTTTGACCCAACTGTTGTACAATCACTAGTAAAGTGTATGGAAATAAATGCATCTGATGGAAAGGACTCTCCGTGACCAGCACAAACCGTCCACATAGAGGATGCTTTGTTGTGTTTGTTTTCAGCTCCCTTCAATGCAATATTAGATGATCTCTCTGGATGTAAAGGGCTTCCTCAGGGAAACACTGAAAGAAAGAGGTGTGTGATAGATGGAGAAATACAAATGAAACTGTCCTGGGCCTGGTTCCCTGGGTAGGTTTCTGCAGGAGAAGTGGTCTTGGAGGTGTTGATGCAGCCAGAAGGAGTTTGGGAGAGAGGAACTGACATCTCCCTCTGCTGATCAAGTTGAACTAATTATCCGATGGAGGAGGGTCCTTTGGGAGAACGGTTTGCACAACACAAGCCTCTGAGGTAATGCCTCCTGTGAGATAAAACCCCTCCACCAGCCAGCCTGGAGCATCCTGCTCCCAAGCATCTCTCCTTCAACCATCGCATGGGCTCCAGAAGGAGCTGCAGGCACTGCATCCATCACCACCTTCCTCTTTAACCAAGCAGGTACAAAAGGGTTTGATGGGTGATGGTTTCAGTTTGACCCTGGGTGTGCTACCTCTCACATTTTCGATGGCATGTTTAATTTCAGTCTTCATCAGGGGCTGTAGAGATAGGGGAAGCTGTGATGGGTTTAAAGTGAAACAGAGAAATTCAGGTTGGAGATAAGGAAGAAGTTTTTCCCTGTGAGGGTGCTGAGGCGCTGGCACAGGGTGCCCAGAGAAGCTGTGGCTGCCCCATCCCTGGCAGTACTCAAGGCCAGGTTGGACACAGGGGCTTGGAGCAAGCTGCTCCAGTGGAAGGTGTCCCTGCCCATGGCAGTGGGATGGGCCTGGCGGAGCTTTAATTTGCCTTCAGCCCGAACCATCCTATGATAACCCATGTTGTGAATAAAAGTGCCCTAGTACAGGGTAGATCTGCTTCAAACGCACCAACGTTCCTGACCTCATCTGCAACTGATTCAGAGATATTTTAGCATGAGAATATCCAAGCTAAAGCCTTAAAATTTTGGTTTATATATGATATATTTCGTGTTTTACACCCTTAGGCAGATATTTGGGTTGGTCATAGGAAGCTGACTGCAATCAAAGCAGAGCTCTGCTTGAGCCAGGACCACTGTATTCCCTTAACCTTATGCAGCTTGGGGGTTCTTGGCAGGAGGTTGGGACTAAATGACTTTTAAGGTCCCTTCGACTCAAACCATTCTATGATAGCCTGTGATGTGACGACAAGTGCTCTAGTAGGGGGTGGGTTTGCTTCAAAATCCCACATTCCTGATCCTATCTACAACAGATTTAGGGGTATTTTAGGAGCTATGTAGCCATTCATAGATTGATATTCCATTAAATCATTCGTCTGCAGAGGAATTGAATGGTGGAGATGAGAATATCCAAGCTAAAGCCTTAAAATTTTGGTTTATATGTGGTATTATTTTACACCCTTAGCTGGATATTTGTGTTGGTCATAGAACGCTCACTTCAATCACAGCAAAGCTCTGCTGGAGGCAAGACCACTGCTTTCCCTTAATATTGTGCGGAAGGGGGGGGGTTCTTCAAAAGCAGATTAACTTAGAGCTTAAAGCAAATTTCAGGTAGATGGCTTTGTGTTCTGATAAAAAGCATGGACCACAACTAAAGAAGCCACAGAAGAGCACTGATCCACTCAGAAAAATACAAAAAAAAAAAGAGAGAAAAAAATCCTAAAAATTCCCAGAAATCAGTGAAGAAAATAAAAGATCTTTTCTGTTTGCCACATTTTGGGGACGTATTTCTTGGATTGTATGTCTTACACTTGGATAGACATGATGTATCTCAGCGTATCATTAGTGCAGTGTATATCAATCATGGTAGAATTACTCTCTTTTAATTTCAGGCTGTGTAATGAGCTCTTTCACCTCTTTGGCTTTAGGTCTTGGGCTACAGACAGAAATATACCATTACAAAGACAGCATTTTCTATTGCATTTACTTTATGGATTAAACTCCAACTAAACTTCCACATTATTTCTCTCTTAGGGGTGTATTCATTTCAGTTCAATCCAAGTACATCAACTTGTTGAAATGACGGATACAGGAAACCTCACGCTTTTCTCCAGCTTCATCCTCTTGGGTTTCTCTGATGCCCCAAAGCTACAAACCAGCATCTTCACTATCTTCTTATCCCTGTATGTTTTAATGGTGGTGGGGAACCTGATGATGATCCTGCTGATCAACACTGACCCCCACCTCCACATCCCCATGTACTTCTTCCTGACCCACTTATCTTGCATGGATTTTTGCCTTTCCTCTGCTCTCATCCCAAAAGCTCTGGAGACCTTCCTGATGGGGAGAAGCCACATCTCCTTTTGGGGTTGCTTTGCCCAGATGTATATTTTTGTGGCTCTCATTGTCTGTGAGTGCTTCCTTCTTGGGGTAATGGCTTACGACCGATACATGGCTGTGTGCAAGCCCCTGCTCTACACCACTACCATGACCAGGGCGCGTTACTATGGCATGATGGTGCTGGTGTACACCATCGGGTTCCTCACCTCCCTGGTGCACATCACGCTGGCGGGGAGGTTGTCCTTCTGTCAGAACAGGAGCATCAACCACTTCTTCTGTGAGCTGCCCACCCTCCTGCAGCTCTCCTGCTCAGACACAAGCACAAATGAGGTCTTGCTTTTTTACAACATTGTGTTTAACTCCGTGGTCTCTCTCCTGATGATCCTGGTGTCCTACACCTACATCCTCCACACCGTCCTGCAGATCCCTTTGGCCACGAGAAGGATGAAGGTTTTCTCTACCTTCACCTCCCACTTGGCTGCCATCACCATCTTCTATGCACCCGGGGTCTTCACCCATGTCCAGCCTCATGAGGCATCCTCATGGGATCAGGCCAAGCTGGTGTCGGTGTGTTACTCCATCCTCACCCCAACCCTCAACCCCCTCATCTACAGCCTGAGGAACAAGGAGGTGAAGGGGGCTCTCAGGAGGCTGTGGGAGCGAAAGCTGCTGCCACATCTCTGCAGGGTTTGAAAGCACATTTGGAGCTCTTCAGTACTGTGGAGGAAACGAAGGAATATGTGGAATATGTGGTTATGGAACTGATGATTACTGGCCACTACTGGTCATTATTGCTCACTGTTGGTCATTATTACAGATAAGGAGATCACACAGCAAGTGCAGGGTGTGGAGAACCAGCACAATGAATGATTCTCTTCAAACAGCTTCAGGTGGTTTTAAGCATGGCCTGAGCCTTCAATAATTTATTCAAATATAAGTCAGCTCCTTAATAGCAGGTTTGAGACAGCGCCGTGGTGTTTTGTGTCTAAATTGTACTAAATGAAAGCAGTGCCCACAAAAAGGAGGCTCAGCCTTGAGGTGAGGCACTGACCACTGTCTCCATTGCCTCCTTGATAAGCATTTTCACAATGATGAAGTCAGAGAAGGCCAAGAGGATTTTATACAGCTCTGGTGTCTGCAACAAAATGAGGACATGGGGCTGCTGGAGCAAGTCCAGAGGAGGCAACGAGAGTTGTCAGGGGCTGGAGCACCTCCCATGTGGAGTCAGGCTGAGAACATTGGGGCTGTTCAGCGTGGAGAGGAGGAGCTGCGTGGAGACTTCAGAGCAGCTTCCGATGTCTAAAGGGGGCTACAAGGAACCAATAGGAGGGCTTTGGACACGGATGTGTAGGGACAGGCCAAGGGGAATGCCTTGAACCTGCCCGAGGGGAGACTGAGCTGAGCTCTTAGGCAGAAGCTCTTCCCTGTGAGGGTGCTGAGGCGCTGGCACAGGGTGCCCAGAGAAGCTGTGGCTGCCCCATCCCTGGCAGTGCTCAAGGACACAGGGGCTTGGAGCAAGCTGCTCCAGTGGGAGGGGTTGGGGTTAGAACCGGATGAGCTTTAAGGTCCTTCCAACTCAAACCAGGCTGGGGTTCTGTGAAATAAAGCTGTGACAGTCTGTTGGTCAACAAAGCCCTGGTGGTAAATGGGGACAAGTCATATCTGAGCCTCTGCTCTGCTGTGAATTTAAGTAGGGGTTTAAAGAGCCTGAGTGTTGGTGGGAGGGGGGATCTGGGGTCCTCCTCCCCCCTGAACAGCCAAGGTGCTGCTGGCCTGCGTCTCCTGACAAAGCTGATGGAGCAAGTGCAGTACCCAGCTGTCTGCATCTGGGACTTCAAGCTGCATTATTCACCCTGCACTAGTGCACCCAGGTATGCTTAGTGGCTCTTTTTGCCTTCATGTAGTTCTTTTCAATGATCTTTGAGTTACACATTTTTCTTCTTTCCAAAATTTGATTGAGAGTTATTTCTCCCTCTCTTATACTGATTTTCTCACTTCACAAACCTTGGTTTTATCCCAGTACCCAATGGGGAAGAAAGACATTCAAAACCACACAGAAATACTTTTCTACCCTCCTCCAGTGCATCTCCTCGACTGTCAGTCTGGTGCCTTCCAGCAGAAAACAAGGTTTACATTGAAAACACCTAAAGCCACCTGTATACTTCTATTTCGTCCTTCCCCACACTTTCATAGCTCGGTTTTCTCCCATCTTTGCCCCATCCTTTGTGTTTTCTAAATGTCTGGGACAAGGTTATCATTTCATATTTCTCCTAAGGGTTTTATAATATCTCTTCATCTAGGAGAAGCTTTCAGGACACACCGGCACTCAGGATTCTTCAGACGAAGACTGGGAAATCTGACTTCATCCTGTTATATCCTCAAAGCAGCCATGTAGAACAATGATTGTGAGCAGACTGTTGTACAATCACTAGTAAAGTGTATGGAAATAAATGCATCTGATGGAAAGGACTCCCCATGACCAGCACAAACCATCCACACAGAGGATGCTTTGTTGTGTTTGTTTTCAGCTCCCTTCAATGCAATATTAGATGATCTCTCTGGATGTAAAGGGCTTCCTCAGGGAAACACTGAAAGAAAGAGGTGTGTGATAGATGGAGAAATACAAAGGAAACTGTCCTGGGCCTGTCTTCCTGGGTAGGCCTCTGCAGGAGAAGTGGTCTTGGAGGTGTTGATGCAGCCAGAAGGAGTTTGGGGAGAGAGGAACTGAAAGGTTATTTTGCTGATCAAGTCAAACTAATTATCCGATGGAGGAGGGTCCTTTGGGAGAACGGTTTGCACAACACAAGCCTCTGAGGTAATGCCTCCTGTGAGATAAAACCCCTCCACCAGCCAGCCTGGAGCATCCTGCTCCCAAGCATCTCTCCTTCAACCATCGCATGGGCTCCAGAAGGAGCTGCAGGCACTGCATCCACCACCACCTTCCTCTTTAACCAAGCAGGTACAAAAGGGTTTGATGGGTGATGGTTTCAGTTTGACCCTGGGCATGCTACCTCTCACATTTTCGATGGCATGTTTAATTTCAGTCTTCATCAGGGGCTGTAGAGATAGGGGAAGCGGTGATGGGTTTAAAGTGAAACAGGGAAATTCAGGTTGGAGAGAAGGAAGAAGTTTTTCCCTGTGAGGGTGCTGAGGCGCTGGCAAAGGGTGCCCAGAGAAGCTGTGGCTGCCCCATCCCTGGCAGTGCTCAAGGCCAGGTTGGACACAGGGGCTTGGAGCAATCTGCTCCAGTGGAAGGTGCCCATGGCAGTGGGATGGGCCTGGCGGAGCTTTAATTTGCTTTCAGCCCGAACCATCCTATGATAACCCATGTTGTGAATAAAAGTGCCCTCGTACACGGTAGATCTGCTTCAAACGCACCAACGTTCCTGACCTCATCTGCAACTGATTCAGCGATATTTTAGCATGAGAATATCCAAGCTAAAGCCTTAAAATTTTGGTTTATATATGGTATATTTCATGTTTTACACCCTTATGCAGATATTTGGGTTGGTCATAGGAAGCTGACTGCAATCAAAGCAGAGCTCTGCTTGAGCCAGGACCATTGTATTCCCTTAACCTTATGCAGCGTGGGGGTTCTTGGCAGGAGGTTGGGACTAAATGACTTTTAAGGTCGCTTCAACTCAAACCATTCTATGATAGCCTGTGATGTGATGACAAGTGCTCTAGTAGGGGGTAGGTTTGCTTCAAAATCCCACATTCCTGATCCCATCTACAACAGATTTAGGGGTATTTTAGGAGCTATGTAGCCATTCATAGATTGATATTCCATTAAATCATTCGTCTGCAGAGGAATTGAATGGTGGAGATGAGAATATCCAAGCTAAAGCCTTAAAATTTTGGTTTATATGTGGTATTATTTTACACCCTTAGCTGGATATTTGGGTTGGTCATAGAACGCTCACTGCAGTCACAGCAAAGCTCTGCTGGAGCCAAGACCACTGCTTTCCCTTAATATTGTGCGGAAGGGGGGGGTTTCCTCAGAAGCAGATTAACTTAGAGCTTAAAACAAATTTCAGGTAGATGGCTTTGTGTTCTGGTAAAAAGCATGGACCACAACTAAAGAAGCCACAGAAGAGCATTGATTCAGTCTGAAAAATACAAAAAAAAGAGAGAAAAAACCCTTAAAATTCCCAGAAATCAGTGAAGAAAATAAAAGATCTTTTCTGTTTGCCACATTTTGGGGATGTATGTATTGGATTGTATGTCTTACACTTGGATAGACATGATGTATCTCAGCATATCATTAGTGCAGTGTATATCAATCATGGTAGAATTATTCTCTTTTAATTTCAGGCTGTGTAATGAGCTCTTTCACCTCTTTGGCTTTAGGTCTTGGGCTACAGACAGAAATACACCATTACAAAGACAGCATTTTCTATTGCATTTACTTTATGGATTAAACTCCAACTAAACTTCCACATTATTTCTCTCTTAGGCGTGTATTCATTTCATTTCAATCCAAGTCCATCAACTTGTTGAAATGACGGATACAGGAAACCTCACACTTCTCTCCAGCTTCATCCTCTTGGGTTTCTCTGATGCCCCAGAGCTACAAACCACTATCTTCACTATCTTCTTATCCCTGTATGTTTTAATGGTGGTGGGGAACCTGATGATGATCCTGCTGATCAACACCGACCCCCACCTCCAAACCCCCATGTACTTCTTCCTGACCCACTTATCTTTCATGGATTTTTGCCTTTCCTCTGCTCTCATCCCCAAAGCTCTGGAGACCTTCCTGATGGGGAGAAGCCACATCTCCTTTTGGGGTTGCTTTGCCCAGATGTTTATTTTCATGGCTCTGGCTGTCTCTGAGTGTTTCCTGCTTGGGGTAATGGCTTACGACCGATACACGGCTGTGTGCAAGCCCCTGCTCTACACCACTACCATGACCAGGGCACGTTGCTATGGCATGATGGTGCTGGTGTACACCATGGGGTTCCTCACCTCCCTGGTGCACATCACGCTGGCGGGGAGGTTGTCCTTCTGTCAGAACAGGAGCATCAACCACTTCTTCTGTGAGCTGCCCACCCTCCTGCAGCTCTCCTGCTCAGACACAAGCACAAATGAGGTCTTCCTTTTATACAACACTGTGTTTAACTCCGTGGTCTCTCTCCTGATGATCCTGGTGTCCTACACCTACATCCTCCACACCGTCCTGCAGATCCCTTTGGCCACGAGGAGGATGAAGGTCTTCTCTACCTGCGCCTCCCACTTGGCTGCCATCACCACCTTCTACGCACCCGGACTCTTCACCTATGTCCAGCCTCATGAGGCATCCTCATGGGATCAGGGCAAGCTGGTGTCGGTGTGTTACTCCATCCTCACCCCAACCCTCAACCCCCTCATCTACAGCCTGAGGAACAAGGAGGTGAAGGGGGCTCTCAGGAGGCTGTGGGAGCGAAAGCTGCTGCCACGTCTCTGCAGGGTTTAAAAGCACATTTGGAGCTCTTCAGTACTGTGGAGGTAAGGGAGGAATATGTGGAATATGTGATTATGGAATTGAGCATTACTGGCCATTATTGGTCATTATTGCTCACTGTTGGTCATTATTACAGATAAGGAGATCACACAGCAAGTGCAGGGTGTGGAGAACCAGCACAATGAATGATTCTCTACAAACAGCTTCAGGTGGTTTTAAGCATGGCCTGAGCCTTCAATAATTTATTCAAATAAGAGTCAGCTTAATAGCAGGTTTTAGACAGCGCCGTGGTGTTGTGTGTCTAAATTGTGCTAAATGAAGGCAGTGCCCACAAAAAGGAGGCTCAGCCTTGAGGTAAGGCACTGACCACTGTCTCCATTGCTTCCTTGATAAGCATTTTCACAATGATGAAGTCAGAGAAGGTCAAGAGGATTTTACACAGCTCTGGTGTCTGCAACAAAAGGAGGACATGGAGCTGCCACAGCCTCTAAAGAAGAGGCAACGAGGATGCTCAGGGGCTGGAGCACCTCCCATATGGAGCCAGTATTGAGAACACTGGGGCTGTTCATCCTGGAGAAGAGGAGCTGCTTGGAGACCTCAGAGAAGCTTCCAGTGTTTGATGTGGCCTACAGGAAACCTGGAGAGGGTCTTGGGGCAAGGGCCTGTAGGGACAGGCCAAGGGGAATGGCTTGAACCTGCCCGAGCGAGACTGAGCTGAGCTCTTAGGCAGAAGCTCTTCCCTGTGAGGGTGCTGAGGCGCTGGCACAGGGTGCCCAGAGAAGCTGTGGCTGCCCCATCCCTGGCAGTGCTCAAGGCCAGGTTGGACACAGGGGCTTGGAGCAAGCTGCTCCAGTGGAAGGGGTTGGGGTTGGAGCTGGAGGAGCTTTAAGTGTCCCTTCCAACTCAAACCAGGCTGGGGTTCTGTGAAATAAAGCTGTGACAGTCTGTTGGTCAACAAAGCCCTGGTGGTAAATGGGGACAAGTCATATCTGAGCCTCTGCTCTGCTGTGAATTTAAGTACGGGTGCAAAGAGCCTGAGTGCTGGTGGGAGGGGGGATCTGGGGTCCTCTTCCCCCCTGAACACCCAAGGTGCTGCTGGCCTGCGTCTCCTGACAAAGCTGATGGAGCAAGTGCAGTACCCAGCTGTCTGCTTCTGGGACTTCAAGCTGCATTATTCACCCTGCACTAGTGCACCCAGGTATGCTTAGTGGCTCTTTTTGCCTTCATGTAGTTCTTTTCAATGATCTTTGAGTTACACATTTTTCTTCTTTCCAAAATTTGATTGAGGGTTATTTCTCCCTCTCTTAAACTGATTTTCTCACTTCACAAACCTCGGTTTTATCCCAGTACCCAATGGGGAAGAAAGACATTCAAAACCACACAGAAATCCTTTTCTACCCTCCTCCAGTGCATCTCCTCGACTGTCAGTCTGGTGCCTTCCAGCAGTTAAAGAGGTTTACATTAAAAACATCTGTCGTGGTTTAAAATCAGCCACACAGTCTCTCTCTCACCAAGCACCCCCAGCCCCCCTCCTCCTTCTTGCCCTCCCCCTGCTCTTGGAGGGATGGGGAGGAACATCAAAAGAATGGAACTCCCCTGGGTTGAGATGAGAACAGTTTAGTAACTAAACTAAACAAATCACTGCTGCTAGCACCAGTAATAATAATGATAAAGGTAATAACAAGGGAAGAGAATACAACACCTCAGCACCCACTGACCGATAACTCGCCCTCCCCAGCCCGACCAAGCATTGACCAATACCTAGTCCAAGCCCGAAGTCCTAGCCCTTCCAGGTAACTCCCAGTTACATCCTGGCCATGACGTGCTGTGGTATGGAATACCTTTTTGGTCAGTTTGGGTCAGGTGTCCTGTCTCTGCTTCCTCCCAGCTTTCCCTCCTTCCTGGCAGAGCATGAGGCTCACAAAGTCCTTGGCCAGTCTAAACTTTTGAGCAGTAACTAAAAACACCAGTGTTATCAGCGCTGTTCCCAGGCCGAAAGTCAAAACCACAGTTCTGCACCAGCTACTAAGACAGAGAAGAATGACTGCTACCAGCTACTAAGACAGAGAAGAATGACTGCTACTACTAAACCCAGGACGATTTATAAGTGCAATGCACCACTCGATGTTTCCTGATGTGCTTTACTGTGAGCTGGGCAGGGACATGGGATGTGGGCGCTTATCTCCAGCTGGAATTCCACTTATCTCACCATTTAAGTAAAGGGCACTTAAAAAGAATGTAAAACACCACTTAAAATGAATGGGAGGACCTCTTGATATGCCCAGTTTGTTCTTAACACTGGGTAATCTCAGCACAATTCATCAATTTGTATTATGAATTACATTTTCTACACTTCCTGACTTGTAGCAAAATCTAGTCTGAAGCTTATGCCTGAGGAGGGATGACCTTGGGCCCATTGTAGGAGAGGAACTGGTTTGTGACCATCTTAAAACTCTGAATGTGCACAAGTCCATGGGTCCTGATGAAATCCATCCATGGGTCCTGAAGGAGCTGGCAAATGAAGTTGCTAAGCCTCTGGCCATCACATTTGAAAAATCATGGCAGTCAGGTGAACTTCCTGATGACTGGAAAAAGGGAAATATAACCCCCATTTCCAAGAAGGGGAAAATGGGTGACCCAGGGAATTACAGACCAGTCAGTCTCACCTCTGTGCCTGGCAACATCTTCCAGCAGATTCTCCTGGAAGGCATGCTAAGGCACATGAAAATCAACAAGGTGCTCGGTGACAGCCAGCACGGCTTCACTAAGGGGAAATCCTGCCTGACCAATCTGGTAGCCTTCTATGGTGGGGCTACAGAACTGATGGACAGGGGTAGAGCAGTTGATGTCATCTACCTGGATTTGTGTAAAGCGTTCGACACTGTCCCACATGACAACCATGTCTCTAAATTGGAGAGACATCAGTTTGATGAATGGACCACTCGGTCGATAAACAGCTGGCTGTATGGCCGCGCACAAAGAGTTGTGGTCAATGGCTCAATGTCCAGCTGGAGACCAGTAATGAGTGGTGTCCCTCAGGGATTGGTGTTGGGACCGGTCTTGTTCAACATCTTCGTCGCTGACATGGACAGTGGGATTGAGTGTGCCCTCAGCAAGTTTGCTGATGACACCAAGCTGTGTGGTTCGGTTGATCTGCTGGAGGGAAGGAATGCCATCCAGAGGGACCTTGACACGCTTGTGAGGTGGCCTAATGCCAAACTGATGAAGTTTAACCATGACAAGTGTAAGGTCCTACACCTGGGTCGGAGCAATCCCAGGCACAGCTACAGGCTGGGCAGAGAAGAGATTCAGAGCAGCCCAAGGAGAAGGACTTGGGGGTGCTGGTTGATGAGAAAATGAACATGAGCCGGCTTCAGTGTGCACTTGAGCCCAGAAACAACCGTATCCTGGGCTGCATCAAAAGGAGCGTGACCAGCAGGTCCAAGGAGGTGATCCTGCCCCTCTGCTCTGCTCTTGTGAGACCTCCCCTGGAGCACTGTGTGCAGTTCTGGTGTCCTCAGCATAAAAAGGACATGGAACTGTTGGAACCAGTCCAGAGGAGGCCACGAGGATGCTCAGGGGCTGGAGCACCTCCTGTATGGAGATAGGCTGAGAAAGTTGGGGCTGTTCAGCCTGGAGAAGGCTGCGTGGAGACCTCATAGCAGCCTTCCAGTATCTGAAGAGGGGCTATAGGGATGCTTGGGATGGGCCCTTCATTAGGGACTGTAGTGATAGGACAAGGGGTAAGGGGTTCAAACTGAAAACAGGGGAAGTTTAGATTGGATCTAAGGAAGAAGTTCTTTACTGTAAGGGTGGTGAGGCACTGGAATGGGTTGCCCAGGGAAGTTGTGGATGCTCCATCCCTGGCAGTGTTCAGGACCAGGTTGGACGATGCCTTGGGTGATATAGTTTAGTGTGAGGTGTCCCGGCCCATGGCAGGGGGGTTGGAACTGGATGATCTTAAGGTCCTTTCCAACCCTAACTATTCTATGATTCTATTAGCTGCTCATAGGATACTTCTGACATACTCGGGGACCATGCAAAAGGCTTTGCTCTGAACTTGCTGATACAATGAATATGGGTTTAGAGACATTTCTGATCTTGCAGACTGTCCCCAAATGGGACATGAAGCACAAGTGACTCCTTCTGTGGAGCTGCTGAAGTCCCTTTGTGAACAATTGAGAACCCAGTTTTCCAGCCCCAGTGAGGTTATTTATCCACATGTAGTACCTGGATGTCCAACAGCTGAGCTGGTGCTTCTGGACTTCCACTGTATTCAAGGATGAAAAACAGGCATTTTGAGTCAGGGAGGAATTGTCCCATTGTGAACTAACAGGCCTGTGTTCCCCTGAGCAGCTTCAGCTGGGGTTCCATCCCCACTCTTTTGCCCCCTAGTCTCTATTTAATCTCAGCCCAGGGAGGCTGAGCTTTTTTAGAGGAGTTGTGGTTTTGATTTTTGTGGGTGGTGTATACACTTATGGAATCCTTTGATGGTGACCTAGGCTTGTTTATGGACTTGCATAGCAATTGTTGGAGTTGATTCTGACCAGGGGAATTGTTGTCGCCTGAGCTGTCTTGACTTACCTCCATCTCGGGCTTGCCTCCTTATTACCCGCTTGCCGGATGCTCTGGAGTCTTGGCAGAGCTTGACCCAAGTCTCTGTTCCTGCCCTACTTCTCTTGCTCAGGTACTGTGGGATGGTCCCTGCGCACCATGGTGTTTCTCATTGCCTTTGTTTAAAGAGATTCAAGAGGCAAACCCCTGTGGCAGTCTCCAGGTTCCTGCAGAGTAGAACCCATCCCCCACTGCATGCAACAGCCCAGGCAGTGCTCACTGCTCTGCCACTCCCTCTCCATCCAGACGTGTCCTTGAATGGCCGAATTAGGAGACAGTTTTCTCAGTGAGAGAAATAAAGTAATAAACTGAACCTTATATTCAAGTATTATTCTCTGGTCCTTACTGTGTTCTCCTTTAACACAGGTAATATTTGACCTATACTCTTCAGTAGTTTGGTAACACTTTGCTTTGGAAGTAGCTTTGTCAAAATCGGCTGGTTTTGTGACAGAGGACACCAGACTTTCACTTGATGCCAAGGTGTTTTGTTTCCCTACGGTATTCCTTAGGCCTCCAGACTTTGTTTTGAACCATTTCTAAGTCTTGCTTTGTTTCTACAACTGGTTTGTGCCAAAAGACCAAAGACAATCTGATTTATCTGCTTTAAGTTATTGTTTGTAGAGTTTATTCCCTCCCTCTTGGTCTCTTTAGAATTACAGTGGACATTTAGTTTTGAGTTTCTTACTAGCTGTGTCAAAATGCTCTTCCACAGCTAAAGATTGTGAAAGAGACTGTTCACCACCCATGTATCTCCTAAACATAAGTTAATGTGCAGTCACAACTGGTAAAGATACATTCTCCAACATCAGTGTGTTTTGGCTTCTTTCAGACCCAGACAGCTCTCAGTTACCATCAATTCTGTGTTCAGGATTTCTTTCATCTATGGAAGTGTGTCACAGGCTTCATTTGTAAGTGAAATACACCATTTGATTTTCCTGGTGTGCATTAGAACGAGCCGGGCATAGACGTGGGATGTGGGTGCAGATCTCTAGCTGAAATTCCATTTATCTCATAATTTAAGTAAAGAGCACTGCAAATGAATGTAAAACTCCACTTAAATTGAATGGGAGGAACCCCTGGTGTGCCTAAATTATCCTTTACAATGGGTGGTCTCAGGACAGTTCATCATCCTGTATTATGAATTATATTGCCTGAAATTTCTTCTTTGAAGTGAAATCTCTTGTGAAGCTGCAGCCTGGGGAGGGATTCCCCTTGATATTCAAAGGTGCAGCTTGAGACCTTGATTCCCACCAGCTTCTTCTCTTTGAAAGGCACAAACAAATACTATGAATCTTTTGAAACCTTTTCTCTGACTCTTTTTCAGCAAGCAAATGTAAAACTACACCTCCTCTCCCCTCCCACCCCAGCAGCTTCAATAAAGAGCTCACAGGTAAGAGTGAGGAATTTTATTGGAGCTGAGCGACAAGGTCAAGAATCCTGCAAGAAAAAGACATCTTTATCAGTGACAAAGGTTGGAACTGAATAAAGCTGATTGGTGTTTCCTGTGAGGAGAAGAGGCCTGGGATAATTGAGGGTAATTTCTTCCTCCACGGTGGTGACTGCAAAGTGAATTGAAGTTGAGGTTCCTCTCCTCTTAATTTCCTTTGTGATGGCTGGGTCTCTTTCTCGTTCACTCACTTTCGAGCAGGACTGTGGAAGAACATAAAGTCATGAGGGTTAGTGGAAATTCTCGTTGTTTTAGTGCATCACAGTCTTCTTCAGTTAAGATGAACTGTTCATTTTCTAGATGACAGAACTCTTCTATGCTGCCAGCAGTTGAAGAACCTCCTCCCGCAACTCACCAGAGCCCCCTTCACCTCCTTGTTCCTCAGGCTGTAGATGAATGGGTTGAGCATAGGGGTAACCACGGAGTAGAAGATGGAGGCCACTTTATCCAAGTTCCCGTGGCTAGATGGAGGTTGTAGGTACATGAAGAATGCTGTCCCAAAGAATAAGACAACAGCAGTCAAATGGGAGGCGCAGGTGTGGAAGGCTCTGGCCCTGCTCTGTGCTGAACACATCCTCAGAATGGTACGAATGATAGAGATGTAGGAGAGCAAAATAATCACACTTGCACACACCGCATTGATGGTGATGAAGGCAAAGATGACCATCTCACTGCTGTGGGTGTCAGAGCACACGAGCTTTAGCATAGGGATGATGTCGCAGAAGAAGTGGTCAATGCGGTTGGGACCACAGAAGAAACCTCCAAAAGTGCACCATGTGTAGATGATGGCACTGAGGAAGGCGAATAGATAGGATGATGCTATCAGCTGCCAGCAGACACGGCTGGAGATGATGGTCACATAAAGCAGGGGGTGGCAGATGGCAACGTGCCGGTCATAGGCCATCATGGCCAGCAGGTGACACTCAGCACTGCCAAAGAAAGTGAAGCTGAGGAACTGCATCATGCAGGCAGTGAAAGAAATGGTTTTGTCCTCTGCTAACAGGTCTGCCAGCATCCTTGGGGAGATGACTGTGGAATAGCAGATGTCAATGAAGGCAAAATGGGTGAGGAAGAAGTACATGGGTGTGTGGAGGCTGGGAGACACTCGAACCAATGTGATAATGCTAAAGTTCCCCACCAGAGTGGCAATGTAAATCAATAGAAACAAGACAAAAAGAGGAGTCTGTGCACACGGATTATCCATAATTCCCAACAGGACAAATTTAATCTGTGTCTGATTTCCTTCCATGACCAGGTGTTACCTGCTGAGACAAAAGGAATTAAGACATCACCCTGATTATCTCTTGATATCCAGGTGTGGATCTAACTACAGTCAGTCACTAGTTTAATTTTGACGTTTTGGTGGAATTAGTATATTTTACAGTATTTTCTATCCCACATTATATATGTGGTGTTTTGTTTTTTTTTCACTTGTGGTACTTTCAATAGAACAGGGAGCACATAGAAGCAGCAAATGGCACTTGTTGCTGGGATACATAAAACTATGGATTTACTCAAACATGGGTGTTTTCAGGGATGCTAAAAGAATCAGATCTTTATTCACTTTTGGTTTGGTGGCAATTTGTGCTGGAAGACACCTCAGAGGGACCTCATAGCAGTGAACGTAAACCTGGAGCAAGAGAAAGTCCCAGTCCCAGTGAAATCCCATCTTACACATCAATGTCCTCTAGATATATTGCCTTGACTTTTCATTATCATTCATGTCACCAAATCACATTTATCAAACTATTTGAGATCATTCACAACAGATAACATTAACATTGGTTAAATGGACAATAAAGCATCCTAAACCCATGGGCATTAATTTGCTTCCTTAAAAACAGAGTTGATATTTAAAACGTGCTGATTCCACATTCTGATTTGTTAGTGATTATATTCTGTTGACAATCTGAAATTTGTATTTCTTTATGACAAAATAAGATTCATCCTCATTTAAAACTTGAACAAATTAGTGCATCTGCTTTAGCTGCGTATGTAAAAGAAAGCAAACTGCATAAATCATTGCTACTTCTTAGTATAAAAAACCCCCACATTGGTAAGGCTACTTTATGACACACCCCCAAACAAGGGGACACGAGAACATGCAGAAGCAAACTCACTGCCTAAATGCAGGTGAGGCACTCCTTTGTCTTAATGTTACCTCCTGTGCCTTTCCTCTGCCACGGAGTGATGGGAGCCAAAGGTTTATCCCCAGCGCAGCACAGAACATGTATGTGCCAGCATCAGCTCTGTTAAGCACCTGATGTGAAGAGAGGGGAGCTCCTGCCAGACTCCAAGAGCCCAGCTTGTGGTGCTGGGGCTGTAAATACAGTTGCATGTGCTCTCCTGGGAGGAAGCCTCCAGGGCTGCTCATGCTTTCCCAGAGGAAAACACAGCAAAGGAAAAGCAAAGGGTGTGAAATCACCTCTGAAAGGCATTGTGATGCTTGGGCTTCTGAGAGACATTAAGTGGATGAGCCATGCCTGGGAACAGCTGCACAGCAACACTTATAGGCAGCTCATAGGATGCTTCTGGCATACTTGTTTTGCAAATGTTTTGGTCTGAACATACTGACACAAGGAAAATGGATTTAGAAACATTCCAGATCTTGCACATGGTACTCAAATGGGACATGAAGAACACGTGACTCCATCTCTGGAGCGGCTGATGTCGCTCTGCGGAGGGAAAACCCAGTTTTCCAGCCCAAATGGGGTTATCCACATGTAGTATCTGGATGTCCAGCAACTAAGCTGGTGTATCTGGACATCCACTGTATTCAAGGGTGAAAAACAGGCATTTTGAGGCAGGGAGGAATTGTCCCAGCTTTAACTAATAGGCCTTTATCCCCCTGAGCAGCCTCAGCTGGGGCTTCATCCCCACCCTCTTCCTATTTTTCCCCCATCTCTATTTAAGCTTAGAACAGGTAGGTTGAGCTTTACTAGAGGAGCTCTGGTTTCCAGTTTAGTAGGAGCTCAGCACACCAATGGAATCTTTTGGTGGTCAGCTAGGATTTCTCATATATCTTCCAAGCAAATTTTTCACCTGATCCTGAACAAGGGATTGACTTGACCTGACTTGGCTTGGTCTTGAATCTGCCTCCTCATCACCGACTTTCCTGATGCTCTGGAGCTTTGGTTGCATTTGGCCCAGGTCTCTGTTCCTGCCCTACTTCTCTTGCTCAGGTACTGTGGGATGGTCCATGCACACCAGGGTGCTCTCCTTTGGCTCTGTTTGTAGAAACTCAAGAGACAAATCCCTGTGGCATTCTCCAGGCTCTTGCAGAATAGAACCCATTACCTTCTACACCCCAACAGCCCAGCCAGTGCTCTGGCAGTCCCTCTCCATCCAGAATGTGTCCCTGTATGAGCAAATTACGAGATAGTTTTTCAATGATGGAAGTCGAGTAATAAATTGATCCTTATATTCAAGTGTTATCTTTTCCTTAGTGCCTTCTCCTTTACCAAGTATAACATTAGACTTTCATTCTTCAGTAGTTTGGCAACACTTTGGTTTGGAAGTAGCTTTGCCATGATGTTTATCTGCTGGTTTTGTGAGAGAGGACACCAGAGCTTCACTGACACCAGGGACTTTGGTTTCCCCAACCTCTTCCTTAGGCATCCAGGCTTGGTTTGGAACCATTTCTAGGTCTTGCTTTCTTCCTACAACTGGTTTGTGCAAGAAGACCACAGTCCATCTGATTTATCTACACTCTTTTATTGCTATTAGTGATTTGGGTTTTTTTTTTCCCTGTGTCTTGGTCTTTTCAGATGTACACAACTTTAGCACCTGACTCCTTGCTAGCCCTGTCAGAAATATTTTCCAAAGCTGTCAGCATGTCCAGGTGATAGCTTAAAACCTGCATGATGACATCTTTCAAACTGAAAACTCCAGCACCTCACTGCACACCATGGGACAGGGTGAAGGATGCCTGGGCTCTGCAGGAAACAGTTGACATTCTCATAGGGATGCTGATAGCTTCTGCCCCTGATTGCACCATCAGGAGGCACTGGGCAAGGGCTGATATCCCTCCCTGCTCTGCATGGAGCTGGATCCAAACTGGGACTCAGCTTTCACTTCTTCGGGATCAGTGCTTAAATCCTTCTTATGTCCATCACAGCAGAGAGGAGAGCCTCTGCACCCCATGTGCTGCAGGGTGGCCACAGGGCCTTTGTGAGCAGTGCAAGGATTTGGGACCAGCACTGATGCAAAGCAAGGAGGGATCATATCCATGCACACCCCCTTATGTCCATTACATCCCTTCACATCCATACACATCTTCCATGTCCTGAAGAGCAGGCTCGGTCCTATCCGTTTCCTGCTGGGCTGTGGCTGCAGGGCTGGTATTGAGCAAGGAAGATGAGGAGGTGCGAGAGGCAGAGCTGACAGCAGGAGGAGGATGGAGGTGCCTCATCCGCAGCATCGCACCGTGTCCTGCAGCTCCTGTGAATGGTTTTACTGCTGGAGAGAGAAGGAAAGGGGAGGATGTGGCTCTGGAAGGGGTTGGAACCCCAAATGATGACCAGATTGTGGAAGTTTGCTCCCAGTGTGCACTGCCAGGGGATCTGGCTGATCTCTGGTGGGGATCTGTATGACATGCACTTTCCTTTCATGTATAGCTGTAGGAGGAGTCTGTAGAAGGAGGTTCCCCATAACCCCCATGAAGGTTTTAACCTGCCAAAAGGGAGATTGAGCTGAGCTCTTAGGCAGAAGCTCTTCCCTGTGAGGGTGCTGAGGCGCTGGCACAGGGTGCCCAGGGAAGCTGTGGCTGCCCCATCCCTGGCAGTGTTCAAGGCCAGGTTGGACACAGGGGCTTGGAGCAAGCTGCTCCAGTGGAAGGGGTCCCTGCCCATGGCAGGGGCTGGAGATGGAGGGGCTTTAGGTCCTTTCCAACCCAAACGAGTCTAGGATTCTGGGACTGGCTTGGGAGCATCCATCAGAGCTCCCAGTGACAGGGGCAACCCTAAAGCATCCCTTCAGAAGGGCCCTTTTCTCCTGTTGCTGCCCATTTCAGTCCTTCACCACACTCCTCATCTGTTCTTCCCCATCTAATTTCTTCCACTTTCAGGCACCACTCCCTCAGGCTCTCCTTTGTCTCTTGTGCTTCCAGCACGATGGGTGGAAGAAGATGAATACCATCACTGAGGAGAGCACAAGGACAGGGGCTTCCTCAGTCCCCACTGAGGTTAAGAACCAGATTCCCCAGGAAGCCATCTCCAGGCAGAGGAAGGACAGGAGGGTGACCATGAGTAACCAGGACGGAGGTATCAAGGCCAAGTCATGCCTGACCAACCTGAGTGCCTTGGATGATCTGAGCATTGATGTTTGAATGGACAAGAAGTAGGGGACAGCATTTACATCACTAATAGCAAGGTCACAACAATCTTCTTTTGGCTCTATACAGCCAAACTTGTGAGCTATGGTTTGAGTACAAGAAATTGAAGATGGGTGGAAAGCTGGTTCATTGCCTGTGGTGCCTGACATTGCTGATGGACACTGGTACCAGCTCCAATTAGTGAGGTTCCCCCTAACCTTCCTGCTATGATAATGCCAACCATGGCACCTGTGAAGCTGTAGCTGCCTCAGAAATGCTCCAAAAGTGGATGTGAAAGGTGGGGTTCTGTGGTTTGCTCTAAGGGAGCCCAAAGCCCTGTTGCTTGCTCAAGCTGAGGTCATCTCCTTTGGGTACACTTCTCCAAACCAAGCAGCACAGAGAAGAGATAATGACCTGCTTTGGGCTTTGTCACCCTCCTGGGGTCCAAAGAGATTCACAGTCCCACATCCCCACATCACTTGAAATAGGAAGGGAGTTTTCTGATGCTGGTTCATTCCCAGGCTCTCTGCACAGCTCCAGGCACGTTCATCTTCACATCCATCTCCGAGAGCATCAGGAGGGCAGCAGAGACAGAGTTGAGATGTAAGTGAAGGGCAGCATCTTTCAAACCAAGCAGAGACCTCTGTGCAAGGCCAGTGTGTGCTGAGCCATCATCTCCTGTGGTTCTCTCTTGCCAACTTGCTCAGCGCTAACACAGGCGATAAAGCGCAGCACTAAGGTAAAGCTACTCGGGTGTGGAACCTCCCCACTGCTTTCCACAGAGGTCATTGCTCAACATCTCAAGGTGAGCCAGAGGAGCACACACCACGTTGTGCCATGGTGTTTAACTGCTTCAGCACCCCTTTGTTCTACCTGTGCTGGCACAGGACTGTCCCCAACCTGTTCCTCATTGATCTGTGCCTGAACTCTCCCTTTCCATCCTGCAGGACTGTCTCTGAGCAGCTCCCACCACACAGAGGCTTTTCCACCTGGGACAGCACTGCCTCTTGGAGAAGAAACCTCCAGCCAGGAGCTCACACAGAAAGCACCATCCAGCCCATGGCACAAAGCAATTGCACCCAAGCGACCGAGTTCAGCCTGGTGGGGTTCACAGAGGAGCCGGTGACTCAGGTCTACTTGTTCCTGCTCTTCCTGCTCACCTACCTTGTCACCATCGGGGGCAACCTGGGCATCATCATCTTAATCAGGGCCACAACCCACCTCCACTCCCCCATGTATTATTTCCTGGGCAACCTGGCCTTTGTAGACCTCTGTTGTTCCACCATCGTCACCCCCAAGATGTTGGTTGACTTGATGTCAGAGAAGAAGAGCATTGCTTATGCTGGGTGCATGGCTCAGGTCTTCCTCTTTCAACTTTTTGGGATAACTGAATGCTTTCTGCTGGCTACGATGGCCTATGACCGTTACGTGGCCATTTGCCATCCCCTGCTGTACCCACTTGTCATGTCCCCAAAGTGCTGTTTCCAGCTGGTGACTGGCTCGTACCTCATGGGGCTGACCAATGGCGTGGGACAGACCATCAGCATGTCCACCCTGTCCTTCTGCAGCTCCAGCACCATCAACCTCTTCTTCTGTGACATTTCCCCTCTCATCTCGCTCTCCACCTCTGACACCACCCTCAGCCACATCATCCTGACCACAGCTGCCTCTCTCTTTGGTGTGTCCAGCAGCCTGGTTATCCTGCTCTCCTACGTGGCCATCATCGCCACCATCCTGAGCATCAATTCAGCCGAGGGCAAGCGCAAAGCCTTCTCCACCTGCACCTCCCACCTCACCACTGTCACCATCTTCTATGGGGCATGCTTTTTTATGTATTTATTCCCCAGCTCAGACAGCTCAAGAGGAGCAGATAAATGGGCTGTGGTGCTCTACACTGTGGTGACTCCCATGCTGAACCCCTTGATCTACAGCCTGAGGAATAAGGACGTGAAGGAGGCGTTGAGGATACTCACAAAAATAAAATGATCTTAATTGTTGTGAGTTTAGGACCAGATAGAATGGAGATGTTGGGGGAGAGGCTCTGGTTTTGGTTAAGTATGAACAACATTTTGGGGGCTTTCTGCAAACAGAGTTACATGATGCACTGTTTGATGTCATTGAGAATACAAATGATTTCATTCTCCAAACTTTAATAATTATATTTAGTAGCTAATTTCACCTAATTGGTTAATTAGTAGTTTATTTCACCTAATCAAGGCACAAGTAGACAACTACAAGCGTGCAGTTATCTTCAGCTAAGAATGAGGGGATGACCTTATTGCTCTCTACACCTGCCTGATAGGAGGATGGAGCCAGGAGGGGCTGGGCTCTGCTCCCAAGGAACAAGGGATGGAACAAGAGGAACCGGCCTCAAGCTGCACCAGGGCAGGGTTAGATGGAGCTGAGGAACAATTCCTGCCCCAGAGGGTGCTCAGGCATTGGAACAGGCTGCCCAGGGCAGGGCTGCAGGCACCGGCGCTGCGAGTGTTCACACACTGTGGAAATGAGGCCTCAGTGCCATGGGTTAGGGGTGTCCTTGGCAGTGCTGGGGAATGATCGGACTTACAGAGCTTAAAGCTCTTTTCCTTTTTGCTCTCCCTTTTGCTTGGCAAATGAGAATAAACAGAGAGTGAATTCTACCTTCCCAGTGAATCAAACTCCATTTCTACACAGAAATTGTGTTGTGAAGTCATTGAGGGCCTTAAGAAAATGACACCAACACCTTTAGCAAGAGAAATAGAGATGACAGCAAATAAGTGTGATGCCATGCAGGAAGTATTTTTATGAGTTTATATACAAACCTCATTTAATGATTTCCAGCACTATTCACCTAATTTCATTGCAGAGAGCAAAAAATTTAAGTGAAATATGGTGCTTGTGTGAACTCTGTTATGACTGAAGGTGCTTTGAAAGCATTTTAAGATGTGGTAGTGGGGAATCCACACCAAAGGGCAGAA